>NC_057796.1:102039825-102339028 GCF_018294505.1 Triticum aestivum
CGGAGCCCCCTCGCCGGAGCCCCCGCCGAGGTACTGCTGCCGCCGGTCGTCTCGTGTTGACCGGTTTTCTGTAAAAAAAACCTAGATCGGTTTTTTTTCGGTTTTCTTATTTCGCGAGCGTTCATCGAACAATTCGTTTTAACGAACGCGTTCGTCGGTTTTTCTCTGTTAACGAACGTCCGTTATTTAACCGTTCGTCCGTTTTTCTTTTTCGTGGGATTTTCTCGTTATTTTCTCAGATTCGATTTTCGATCGAATTTTCGAATCTGTTTAACTTTTCGCTTGTTTATCGGAATCAGGTGATTCAAGCGCCTAGAGTTTCGTCTCGAAATTCTCTTTCCGTTTAACCTACTCAAACAAGTTTTTGCTACAGTAAAATTTGACCTAGATCCAGATTAGCAAACGAAGTTTCTTTCTTTCGCCGTTTGACTTTCGTTGCTTCTTTCGAGTTGATTCTTTTTGCAAACCGGAGTTCTTAAGTTGAACTTTCTGGTTGGATCTTTCATTCGAGTTTTACATGTGCATTAGATGAGTACTGATTGTATGCTTGTTTGTTTGCGATAGAGTACCCGGAGTGTGCCGCTTGTTATTTCGACTCGCTAGGTTTTGCGGATCATCAGCAAGGCAAGTAACACTTTGATCATACCCCGTTCATACCCAGTTTTATTGCATTAGATCTATTCCTCAAACACATTGCATGATTAGGATCTAATTAAACTGTGGGTATTGGGAAGTAGTTGAGGTAGTACCTATTACCTGTTTTACTATATCAAACCCTTGGGAGTTACTTCTACGTTGCTATTATATGCCATGCTATGCTCGTAGACGTGGATTGGGTTTGAGTGATATTCATGACAGATGTGAGATGTTTAATAATGGTTCAACTTAAGGTGGCAACTAAAACTCACATCTGGGTGGATTGAGGCACCTGGAGAACCCAGTGTTGTCTGTTTGTATAAGGTCCGCCACCCAGGCTCAAAGGGATCATAAGATTATTCATGCTAGAAACTTCCGTGTGCAGCCGCAAGCTATTATGGGCTCTAGCATAGCTGAGTAGGTTACAGGATCTCTTGAAGAGGTGGACTAGCAGATGTAGGGGAAAGTAGGTGTACCGATCCATCCAGAGTAAAGAGTGATTGTTTCTGAAAGACTGTGTCTCGGTCATCCGTTTCTCAAACATCATGTAGTGCGAGAATCAAGCGGAGGCGATCGAGTCTTGTGGGGAAAAGTGCACAAACCTCTGCAGAGTGTACAAACTGATCATGATTAGCCGTGTCCCCGGTTATGGACAACTTGAGTATCTAGTATCTGGATTATCATTTGAATCTCATCACCGTGATACTTATAATTAATTTTGTTGGGTTAATGATGACACTTAATTGGGATTGAGTTGGAGGTACCTTCTCAATGTTTCAACCACCATGATAGTTAAATAAAATTTATTCCTTTGAAGTAGGGAAAAATTGGCTTTTCGCAAAACATTAACCATAGAGCCTTTGCACCAGCCATATATGCATATAGTATAGCCTTATCATTGTTCATTGTTCTCTATGTGTTGCTTTGCCAGCATATTCTATGTGCTGACCCGTTTCGGGCTGCAACGTTTCATGTTGCAGACTTTTCAGACGACGAGTAAGGTGCCTTAGGTCGTGGTCTTATACTCAGTGATGCCGCTGGAGTTGATGGACTCACTTATCTTCCAAGTCTTCCGCTGTTATCGTTATTAGATGGCCTTAAGCCATGTTTATCATACTTAATCTCTTCGGAGATATTCGATGTAATAAGTGTGTGATTGCTACTCTGTTATAAATCCTCCATTTGTACTGTGCGTGTCAGCATTACTGATCCAGGGATGACACTGGTGCACAGCAGCACAGGCCATTTGAGGTCTGGTCGCTACATATTCTTTCTCCCAGGAAGACCCGATCAGACTCGGAATCCCGGTTACAAGACATTTCGATAATGGTAAAACAAGACCAGCAAAGCTGCCCGAATGTGCCGACAAACCCCGATAGGAGCTGCACATATCTCGTTCTCAGGGCACACCGGATGAGCCAGACGTCGGGTTGGCTTAGGACATCGCTCGGTTTGGACCAGCACTCAGAGGAGCACTGGCCCCGGGGGGGGGGGGGTTAAAATAAAGATGACCCTCGGGAGCACGACTCCCAAGGGAAAAAGGCTTAGGTGGCAAATGTTAAAACCAAGGTTGGGCCTTGCTTGAGGAGTTTTATTCAAAGCGAACTGTCAAGGGGTTCCCATAACACCCAACCGCGTAAGGAACGCAAAATCAAGGAACATAACACCGGTATGACGGAAACTAGGGCGGCAAGAGTGGAACAAAACACCAAGCATAAGGCCGAGCCTTCCACCCTTTACCAAGTATATAGATGCATTAATTAAATAAGAGATATTGTGATATCCCAACATATCCATGTTCCAACATGGAACAAACTTCATCTTCACCTGCAACTAGCAACGCTATAAGAGGGGCTAAGCAAAGCGGTAACATAGCCAAACAACGGTTTGCTAGGAAGGTGGGTTAGAGGCTTGACATGGCAATATGGGAGGCATGATACAACAAGTGGTAGGTAGCGCGACATAGCGATAGAGCGAACAACTAGCAAGCAAAGATAGAAGTGATTTCGAGGGTATGGTCATCTTGCCTGAAATCCCGCAAGGAAGAAGAACGAGTCCATGAAGAAGACAAACGGACGTAGTCGAACGAATCCTCACAATCGCAACGTAACCGGAACTATCAAGGAGAAGCGCAACCGGAAAGAAGCAAGCAACATAGTAAACAATCATCACATAAACATGGCATGATGCACAATCAAGTATGATCCATGTCCGGTTTAAAAAGGCATGGCAGGGCAAAGTGCACAAACAACACTACAAATTAAGTGGAGCTCAATATGCAACGACTTGCATATTGACGAAACACCACATGACTCATTTAGTTCTCTCTTGGTTATGTACCCAACAATATTAAATGTTGTAAAACATGGCAAGGGGTGAAGCATAACAAAACTATCTATCTAGGCAAGTTTAAATGAGGCCGGAAACAACAAACAACAATTCCGGAAAATCCCCATATGCATATTTTGAATTAGCTAATGTTCTGCCCTAAAACATATTTTAATGTTGTTAAACAGTAAAACAAAGGGCATCATGTTAATCTATGCATTTTTTCACCCCAATTACATATATAGTTTATTAAAATCGGAGCTACGGTTAATTAGTTATGAAATAAAGCATTTTACCATGGCATTTATGCAAAATTAAACAAATAGCAAGTTTAAACATTTTAAACATGGATGAAAGTTGCATATTATGAAACTAGACAGAATTCTAAACATTTTTCATATATAAAACATTTACATATGATGCATGGTTAATTAGTTATTAGATGCATGAACACTAGGGGTTTTTCTGAAAAACTGCACTCTCTGGATAATTAGCAAATTCGCATAACAGGGAAGAAAACATGACACGGGCCAAATCTGGTGCATGATGGGCCAACAGAGAGGAGGGGCTGGGTGGCTGCTCACATCGGGCCAACAGGCCGGCTGGGGAATGTAGAGGCGCTGGGCCTTGGCGTGCTGGAAGCGACCCAGGCGCGGGTCAACGCGCGGCGGCAGCGTGCGCTCGTTCTCTGCTCGAAGGAGGACGAGGCAAAAGGCAGGGGGCGATGCAGGGGAAGCAGAGGCGCGGCAGTCTCGAGCGGCAGCGGGCTCCAGGGAAGGCCGGCGAGGTGCAGACGGGGCGGATTCGGCTGGCCGGCGCCGGATCCGGGCAACGACGACGCGGGTGGAGCTCAGGGGCGGCGTCAGTTCCCTATGGAAGAAAGACAGGGAGGGAGCATTCAGAGAGAGAGAGGGAGAGCAGAGAAGGAGAAGGAAGCAAGGTGAGGGCAGGCGCGGCTTCGGTCGACCTGCTGTTGGTCGGAGGCGACGAGGGTCGAAGACGAAGGCGCGAGCGAGCGAGGATCGAGCTCGTGCATCCGTGACGTCCTGCAGGACAAAGACAACAGAGAGAGTTTGAGCGACAGAGAGAGAGAGAACCCGAGGAAGAGGGAAGGAAGCAAGGGCACGACCTTGGTTCGGGAGGAGCTATTCTCCATGGATGGAGGAAGCGAGGAGGCGCGACGGATGCTGGTGCCCCTCGTGGTGGACGCCGGCAGCATCGGCGATGGTCAGAAACGAGGCAGAGGCGCGCACGATCGGGAGCTCCTCTCCTGATCGAGCTCGTGGATGAGGGGGTCGAGCGCTCGGGCTCTGGATCGAGAGGAGGAGCTCGGGGCCTTGGGAGCAGAGGAAGTGGCGGCTGTGGTTGGTCGGCGGCGCAAATCCAGGGAGATGGTCGGAGGCGGGAGAGGATCTGGATCGGGTGCGTCTTTGGTTGGTCTGATGCTGAAAACAAGGGAAGGAGAGAGGCTGGCTACGGGTTTGGATCCCAAGGGGGATTTGGTGGAGTGGCGGCGGCGGCTGCGGGATGGAATGGAATGGATGGATTGGACAGGTAGGGGCTAGGGTTTAGACTGTTATAAATAGCATGTGAGTTTTTGGTTAGGGGCTAATTTGGCCCGTCCGATCGTAACCAGGCGGTCGAGAATAGGTAGGTTAGGGAGTCCAAATAAGAAAACGGAGATGTTCTAGGGATGTTTGAGGATGATCCGGACACATCGGTCACGACTGAGCGGTTCGGGTTCGGGACAGTTTTGGATGCGCTCGAGAGGGGGTCTGAGAGAGGTCGACAAAGACAAAGGGTCCCGATAAAGTTCAACAAAGACGAGGAAGAAGCGGCAACTACGAGCGGATGCAACTTTTGAAAACATGACGGCAACGGAGTGCCGATGCAATGCGAATGATGCGATGATGAATGCAACAAACAAATAAAACACACGGCAACAACGAAAAACATGGAAGGCGTCTGGAGCGTCGGTCTTGGGGCGTCACAGGGGGGTTCAACAACGGCACCTCTTGCTCCTACATCGGTCCATCGTTTGTCAAGTTCGTCGAGGCCAGCGGCATCCGCGTCATCCTAGTCACCTACGACGAGCACCTCCTCGAGATCTGTGCTTCTAGATTCTCTAGTCTTCACCCTTGTTTCTCTCTCTCCCTTTCGTTCGCCACTCTGGATGTTATATCTGATGTACTCATACTTTCATAGTCAACTATGTCTATACCAAAGTAGATTTGATGATCCTTTGATAGTCAACTATGTTTGTATCAGTTCAAATCATTTTTCTAAGGGAAATGTATATTTTTCTAAGCAGAGTCTTACGCATTTTGTCGAGTCTTTTGTAAGAACACAGCTACACCAATATAGAAGAGATGCAGGATGGGCTACACAACAGGGGAATATATGGTTATAGTTCCATGAACCCGAGAACGTCCACCATGACTTCATGTAGATAGTATCCTCCTTTACTCTGACAAGGCCGACATGTGAGAGAAATGACCGCTCTTCTTCCTCACTAATGAGACGAACGACATGTAGTGGTTTGGTTAGAATTTTCAATGATGCAGCGGTGTCAACGAGGGGGAGAAGAGACAAAAGGTTGCAACACAAAGGATATGATTGTTCGTTTTAGTCCCACATAGGTTATGGGAAGAGGCAGATCATGACTTATAAAGGTGGTAGTGTCCACTCCTACGAGGCTAGTCTTCTGAGGGAGAGGGCCCAAGGCCTCTCATAAGTTGTGTTGCTCTTTGACTGTGCTTGATTGATGGCCGAGGTGCTCATGAAGCGGGCCTATGGCATAGGGTCGAAAACCCTGGTTAGTGGACCCATGATTGTGTAACAAATGGCACTGGAGCTAATGTGCCCGAAAATAAATCTCGCCGGACTCATGGGTGATCAGTTATGGTTGGTGGTCTGGAACTATGGTGTTAGCGGGGCCATTGTCAATGATGTGTGAGGAGGAGATTTGTTGGGTTTAATCCCACATCGGTTGTGGAGGAGGCAAAGCATGACTTTGGTGGGTGTCCTCTCCTATCAGGCTAGTAATTGTTTGGGGGGAGGCCTCTCATAATTTGTGTTGCTCTCCGGTGGGCCTAGAGGCTCATGGAGTGGGTCCATGGCGCATGTGGGTCAAAAACATTGGTGGGTGGACCCGGGATTGCGTACAATGAAAAACCAGCACAAAGTTCTTACAGAAGATATGAAAACCGAGGTAGAAGAAGGGGAGCCACAAGAGTGACAAGGCAAACAGTACGTCATGGTGTCGGTAGCCAAGGGTTTGACAAAGTGACATGAGAGAGAGGGGGTGCAAACCCACTAACCCGAATCCATGACATGCAAGCATAGTTGCCATGCAGAGCAACAACCCATTTATGTTGTTTAACCTGTTTTGGGCGGCGTTGTTTCGCAAGGGAAGCTCATGTGTGCCCTATGGATGACTGGAAGATCTGATCCAATCAGTGGCATGATGCAACGACTGACAATGCCAAAACGCTGAGAGGTGATACTGATGGGAACAAAGCACAAAAATAAAAAATCCTACGAAACACCCAAGATCCAATCTAGGAGATGCATAACAACGAGAGGGGAGTGTGTCTACATACCCTTGTAGACTGAAAGCGTTAGCGTCGTAATGTGGTTGATGTATTCGTACTCTTCACGATCCAATCGCGGTCTAGTGTCGAACGGATGGCACCTCCGAGATTAGCACACGTTCAGCTCGATGGCGTCCTCTCCTTCTTGATCCAGCAAGCAGAGAGGAGGTAGATGAGATCGGAACTAGCACGGCGGTATGGTGGTGGTGGCAACAGCTGAATTCCGGCAGGGCTTCGCCAAGCGCTGATAACCCACAAGTATAGGGGATCGCAACAATTTTCGAGGGTAGAGTATTCAACCCAAATTTATTGATTCGACACAAGGGGAGCCAAAGAATATTCGCAAGTATTAGCAGTTGAGTTGTTAATTCAACCACACCTGAAAGACTTATATCTGCAGCAGAGTGATCAATAGCACAGTAGTATGATAGTAATGGTAACAGTAGCAATAGTTGAAGGAAATATGCCCTAGAGGCAATAATAAAGTTGTTATTTATATTTCCTTATATCATGATAAATGTTTATTATTCATGCTAGAATTGTTTTAGCTGGAAACTTAGCACATGTCTGAATACATAGATAAACAGATTGTCCCTAGTATGCCTCTACTTGACTAGCTCGTTAACCAAAGATGGTTAAGTTTCCTAACCATAGACATGTGTTGTCATTTGATGAACGGGATCACATCATTAGAGAACGATGTGATGGACAAGACCCATCTGTTAGCTTAGCATTATGATCGTTTAGTTTTGTTGCTATTGCTTTCTTCATGACTTATACATATTCCTCTGACTATGAGATTATGCAACTCCCGAATACCGGAGGAACACTTTGTGTGCTATCAAACGTCACAACGTAATTGGGTGATTATAAAGATGCTCTACAGGTGTCTCCGATGGTGTTTGTTGAGTTGGCATAGATCGAGATTAGGATTTGTCACTTCGTGTATCGGAGAGGTATCTCTGGGCCCTCTCGGTAATGCACATCACTATAAGCCTTGCAAGCAATGTGACTAATGACACTACAAAAAAATACACTTCCATGATGATACGTGTTTGTCACAATAGGTCACGTTTTCTGTCATGCATGTACATCCATGACGATTTTATGACAGAATCAAGATAGTCATACCCGTGCTGTCGTAGAAGTGTTCCATGACATTACCAAAATTATCATCACAGAAGTGTCCACTTCCATGACGATAAATCGCGCGTCATAGAAGTGCTTTCGTCAAGGGTGACCGACACGTGGCATCCACCGTAACGGGTCGCCGTTAAGCTATCGGGTTCCGGTTTGGATCCGATAACCCGTTAACAGCCCGGACCAATGGGGATTTTCCACATGTAAAATTCTCATTGGCCGGAGGAACCACGTGTCGGCTCACCGTTGGAACAGATGTCATCCACTCATTGGACATGAGGCGCCTATGATAGATCGACACGTGGCACGGCCCAACAGTGGTCTGGTGAAAAAGGCCGGCCCGGTAAGAATTAGCAGGCCGGCCCATATAAGGCCTACTTGTGTCAGGTCCATTTAAGCCCACAACCCATATGAGATGTGTCAATTCGGCCCGTCAACAGCCCGTTAACGATTTGACACCATTGCAGCCCATCGTCAGTTCGAGCCCGTTAACAGCCCGCTATATATTTGGGCTCAATATCGGCCTGATGTGGTTTTGGCCTGTTAACAGCCCATTCAAGGGATGGGCCAATTTTCAAGATGTACATCTTTCGGCCTTTTAGCGAGCCATTTAAGTGTTGGGCCAATTTCCGGCCCGGTGTGTCTTTCAGCCTGTTGACGACCCATAAGTGAGTTGGGCCATTTGCTGTCGGACCTGAGTTTTGGCCTTTTAACGGCCCATGCTCTTCATGGTCCAATACCAGCCCAGTTTCTCTTTCGGCCTGCTAAAGGCCCACAACACAGTTGGGCCATTTACAGTACGACCTGACCTTCGGCCTCTTAGCGGCCCATGCTCTTCATGGTCCAGTACGAGCCCGCTGTCTCTTTCGGCCTGCTAAAGGCCCACAGTATAGTTGGGCCATATGTAGCCCGACCTTAGTATCGGCCTGTTAACGACCCGTGAAATCAAATGGGCCCACCTGTTGCCCGCTTCGATGTCGGCCTGTTAACGACCCGGGAGGTAAGAGGGCCGACCATTAACTTTCAGCGTGGTAATGGCCCATTAACTTAATGGGCCCACTAAAGTTCGTACATGTCTTTAGGCCCAATTGGATAATTTGAGCCCATTACGACGAGCAATTATGCACAGGACCAAAACCGATCAAGCAAAGGTACGGCATACAGGGAAAAACGTTGCACATCCAGCATATATTACAGGAAATTACATCCACTGGGCAATCAAAGATTGATGCCAGTGCAAATAAATGAACAGAATCTAACGATCTACAACGTCACAATCTGCAACCTCAGCGCGGATGACACCCATAAGAATGTGGGCAAGTTCTTTCTGCTTTGCTACACTGTCTCTGAAAACATTGATCAGTTGTTGTTGCGCATGAATGTGCACCTCTGATTCCTCCACCATTTCCATCATTGCTTCAACCATTAATTGGTTCACAAACATACATTTTTTCCGTTGCATTCGAGACAAAGGAAACTAAACAGATTCAGATGGCAATTTTGGCAGGCTTGTATTATTGATAGTGGAGAGTGTCTCGACCACTGCATCATAACATAAATTAGGAGGGGAACCGAACAAATTAATCAAGAGTTATTGCCATATTACCTGGCCTAGATTTATTGGAAAGAAACAATGGGGTTGCCTTGCTGTTTTTAGAGTTTGTCTTCTTATCTTCAGCCGCCTGCACCAAATTAACACACTAGCATTGCTATCATTGGCCAGGTCAGATAATAGGACAACAACATTGACACAACGAATGTTTGGGCAACCAGACCACACCAGCCTACACCAAATTAACACAATATGGCACATCTATCATCAGCCAGGTAAGGTAATACGAAAGCAACATTGACACAATGAATGAATGGGCAACCAGAGCAGCACTACAATTCAGTAATGTGTATGATATGAGATAGTACACTCATGTAGCTCAGTATGCAAAACTACCAGGCAGTTTTCCTTACAAAAATCAACATTGTCGCCTTTAACATTTTGCTACAACTGAATTTAGATCAGATAAAGGTTGGATTCACACTGATTAACAAAATACATGCCGATGTAAAAATATAGTGATATACAACAGGTACTTACATCAGCATTGGAGCACAGAGAATTCCCGCAAGATACTTTCCTCGAATACGATCCCAGTACAGAAAGTCTTCTATCCTTTAAGCTTATTTTCTAAAAGAGAGATGGGTAAGAAACATGTAGAAAATATTATCAGAATGCTATAAAATTTCATGATGTGAGGATACGCACACGCTTCTTAGAATGGAGTTGACATATTTTTGCTGGACTGGAGCGGACTAGTTCTTTGGCCACTGGAATCTGCTTATTATCAGTGGGAGTTGGGTTTATCTGTGCCGGAGCAGTATCTATGAAAACTGGAGTTGGTTTATTATCTCCTGGCGTTTGGATCTTTTGCAATGACCTAGTTTGTAACCCTTCAGATTCTAACATAGCCGTCTTCCCCTTGCATGCCTTATATATAAGAATGGTGCTTCAATTAGAAAACATGCTACAACAGAGATGGAATAGGTACTGAAGAATAGAAAGGCATGACATATTGACATGTATTCCCTCCATCCGAAAATAAATGGATGGGTCTAGGCGTATTTCAGTTCTAGATACATCCAGTTTTATCCATTTCTGCGACATGTAATCCGGACGGAGGGAGTATGATGTAAGAGCTAGGGATACGACAGGACAACAGTGTAAAAAAACACTACTTGAACGTAAAACTATATGCTAGCGGAAACACTAAGGCAACATATGCGTGTATGATTGGGAAACTAAGATGGCATTGCAAGAGACCACTAGAACAACACTTCAATGTAAAAAAAGAACATGGTATGGTAGACAGATGAAGTACATACTGATGAATAACAATGCATAAGATATTCAGAAGCATGACGTCCAAACAAAGCAGATGGCATTACGATAGAGTAGATTGACAGTACCTGAATTTGAAAACATGTTATCATGAATGGAATAGGTACTGAAAAGCAGGAAGGTATGCCATATTTACATGCATGATCAGCCAGCTAAGCACAAGGCATTGCAACAGAGTAGATGCACTCCGGGACGTTATATGCATGCTGTACCCATATCAAGGGCCAAGTTAGAGCAAGGACCTTGTGGGGTGAATAGGATTCATCATCTTTCTGCAAGCCTTGTGAAGAACTGCCTTTACATGTTCCATCATATTGGGTATCATTGACGTCAAGTTTGTTGGCTGTTACATTGCTCTGTGAGGTTCTTGTGGATAAATCAGTGCGTGCAATTATATCTGACATGCATGGAAGACAACTAGTAGTTAGATTTATGTAATGAGTGCCTATAGGAGACGACATAAATAGTAGGACTGGGGTTAACTAGCAGCAACAGGTCTCAAAAACTAAAGGGGAGAACGCAGATGAAAGCTACAGAATATGTATCGTTTGTACTCGAGATTAACTAGATGGAACACAAAAGTATTAAAGAACAACATAGGTAATACTAGAAGTGGTATAATACTATAATCACCAGCCTGTGGGATAGCATTGGCTGATGGATGATAACTATGGAACATCGTTACCTAAAGAACAAGTCTCTTAGCTGAACTATGGAACAGTGTTAACTCCTGAACAAGACCCGTAAGAGATCAACATGAATATACAGTGAAATGTGATAATCTATTTTCCATGCTTAGATGAATAACAAAGCCATAAATGTTGCACACAAGTAAGATGAGGGTACAACCTATCTGGCCGCCATCCATAGGAGTGAGCATCATGTGCTGACTTGTCGATGGCCCTGCAGTTGTTGTGGTTGTCCATGTTGGGCACGCACATTCGATGCAGGGATATGTTGAGTGGGGACTATAGCTCCCTTCTGGTCTATGCTTCCCTTGTTGGAGCAGCTGCGATGAGTCAGAAGACGGTGTGGCCGAAGATGCAGAAAACACATAATGTTAAGAATGACACATCTCTCTGATCTGAAGAAATACCCTAAGAGATCAACAACAAGGTACGAGAGTGGTCACACGTCTGTTGACTGAAGACTAAATTGGGGTCACACAATTTTATTTTATTTTATTTTGGTACTGTCCGATCTACGCCGGATGGCTTGATGGCCGTCTTGTGCCTCCCGGCTGACACTGTTCGGAATCTTCCCCGAAGAGCTAGCGACCACCGGCAGAGCAGCCTGCCTCCGTCGTCCGTCGCCCCGACCAAAACCCCGCTCCCCGCCCCACCGCACTGCCGTGGTTTGATAACCCACAAGTATAGGGGATCGTTTGTAGTCTTCTTCGATAAATAAGAGTGTCGAACCCAACGAGGAGCTAAAGGCAGAACAAATATTCCCTCAAGTTCTATCGACCACCGATACAACTCTACGCACACTTGATGTTCGCTTTACCGGAAACAAGTATGAAACTATTTTGTAGAAGTGATGCTAGAACTACTTTGCAAGAATAAAACTAGAAGTACTTTGCAAGATAATAAAATTTAGGTATTTAGTAAAAGGGTTTGTGTCAACAAGAAAGTTATTTGTCCCTAGGCAATCGATAACAAGTACTGGTAATCATTCTTGTGATTTTATATGAGGGAGAGGCATGAGCCAACATACTTTCTCTACTTGGATCATATGCACTTATGATTGGAACTCTAGCAAGCATCCGCAACTACTAAAGATCATTAAGGTCGTGAAACCCAACCATAGCATTAAGTATCAAGTCCTCTTTACTCCCTACGTCATACCCCAGTTACTCGGGTTTAAGTTTCTGTCACTCTCGCAACCCACCATAAGCGAACCATCAACATATTGCAACACCCTACAGCGGGGCCCCTCACGTTTGTGTGAGAACGGAGGGCACCGTAGGACAACACCATAAATAAAATATACAATCATACCAACCAAGATCATGATTAACCCACAGGACAAAACGGATCTACTCAAACATCATAGGATAACCATAGATCATTGGGAAATAATATATGGACTTGAGCACCATGTTTAAGTAGAGATTACAGCGGGGAGAAGGGGTGTTACACCGCTGCATAGAGAGGGAGAGAGTTGGTGTTGACGGTAGCAAGATTCTTGATATAGATCGCCGTCACGATCCTAGCCCCGGCGGCACTCCAGCGCCACCGGGAGAGAGGGGGAGAGAGCCCCTCCTTCTTCTTCTTCCTTGGCCTCCCCCCTAGATGGGAGGAGAGTTCCCCCTCTGGTCCTTGGTCTCCATGGCGGCGGAGGGGCGGGAGCCCCTCCGAGATTGGATCTCCCTCTCTGTTCTCTTTTGTTTCGCGTTCTCTAGATCTGGCCGAAAACCGTTTCTTATATTCCCGGAGATCCGTAACTCCAATTGCGCTGAGATTTTAACACGATTTTTTTCCGGATATAAGCTTCCTTGCGCCCGAAGTAGAGCTCCAACCAACGTATGTGGTGGGCACAACCCACCACCACGCGCCTGGCTCAGGGGTCGGATCCTGGTGGGTTGTGCCCACCACGAGACTCCGTTTGCGGTGATTCCAACTCCCAAAAATCACATATATTCCAAAATAATTCTCCCTGAAATTTTATTGCATTTGGACTTTGTTTGATATGGATTTTCTACGATACAAAACAGGAACTGGCACTGGGCACTGGATCAATAGGTTAGTCCATAAATCATATAAAAAGTTGCCAAAAGTATGTAATATTGGCATGAAACAATAAAAAATTATAGATATGACGGAGACGTATCAGCATCCCCAAGCTTAATTCATGCTCGTCCTCGAGTAGGTAAATGATAAAAAAAGATAATTTTTGATGTGGAATGCTACCTGACATAAACTTGATCATATGTCTAGTCATGGCATGAATATTGAGACATAAGTGATTCAAAGCAATAGTCTATAATTTGACATAAAGACATCAATACTCAGGCATCCCAACAAACAATCATGTCTTTCAAAATATCAACGCTAAAGAAAGCTATCCCTACAAAATCATATAGTCTTGTCATGCTTTGTCTTCTTAACACAAAGTATTTATCATGCACAACCCCGATGACAAGCCGAGCAATTGGTTCATACTTTTTAACGCGCTTCAGCTTTTTCAACCCTCACGCAATACATGAGCGCAAGCCATGGGTATATGATACGTGTCCAACGTATCTATAATTTATGAAGTATTCATGCTATTATATTATCCATCTTGGATGTTTATGGGCTTTATTAAACACTTTTATATTACTTTTGGGACTAACCTATTGACCCAGAGCCTAGTGCCAGTTTTTGTTTTTTCCCTTGTTTCAGTGTTTCGCAGAAAAGGAATATCAAACGGAGTCCAAACGGAATGAAACCTTCGGGAGAGTTATTTTTGGAACGGAAGCAATCCAGGGGACTTGGAGTGCACGTCAGGGAATCAACGAGGAAGACACGAGGCAGGGGGCGCGCCCACCCCCTGGGCGCGCCCTCCACCCTCGTGGGCCCCTCGTGGCTCCCCTGACCGACATCTTTCGCCTATATATATCAATATACCCTAAAACCATCGGGGAACAGAATAGATCGGGAGTTCCGCCGCCGCAAGCCTCTGTAGCCAACCAAAACCAATCGGGACCCTGTTTCGGCACCCTGCCGGAGGGGGGATCCCTCACCGGTGGCCATCTTCATCATCCCGACGCTCTCCATGACGAAGAGGGAGTAGTTCACCCTCGGGGCTGAGGGTATGTACCAGTAGCTATGTGTTTGATCTCCCTCTCTCTCTCGTGTTCTTGAGGTGGTACGATCTTGATGTATCGCGAGCTTTGCTATTATAGTTGGATCTTATCATGTTTCTCCCCCTCTACTCTCTTGTAATGGATTGAGTTTTCCCTTTGAAGTTATCTTATCGGATTGAGTCTTTAAGGATTTGAGAACACTTGATGTATGTCTTACATGTGCTTATATGTGGTGACAATGGGATATCACGTGATCTACTTGATGTATGTTTTGGTGATCAACTTGCGGGTTCAATGACCTTGTGAACTATGCATAGGGGTTGGCACACGTTTTCGTCTTGACTCTCCGGTAGAAACTTTGGGGCACTCTTTGAAGTTCTTTGTGTTGGTTTGAATAGATGAATCTGAGATTGTGTGATGCATATCGTATAATCATACCCGCGGATACTTGAGGTGACAATGGAGTATCTAGGTGACATTAGGGTTTTGGTTGATTTGTGTCTTAAGGTGTTATTCTAGTACGAACTCTTGAATAGATCGATCGGAAAGAATAACTTTGAGGTGGTTTCGTACCCTACAATAATCTCTTCGTTTGTTCGCTGCTATTAGTGACTTTGGAGTGACTCTTTGTTGCATGTTGAGGGACAGTTATATGATCCAATTATGTTATTATTGTTGAGAGAACTTGCACTAGTGAAAGTATGAACCCTAGGCCTTGTTTCAACGCATTGCAATACCGTTTGTGCTCATTTTTATCATTAGTTACCTTGCTGTTTTTATATTTTCAGATTACAAAACCCCTATCTATCATCCATATTGCACTTGTATCACCATCTCTTCGCCGAACTAGTGCACCTATACAATTTACCATTGTATTGGGTGTGTTGGGGACACAAGAGACTCTTTGTTATTTGGTTGCAGGGTTGCTTGAGAGAGACCATCTTCATCCTACGCCTCCCACGGATTGATAACCTTAGGTCATCCACTTGAGGGAAATTTGCTATTGTCCTACAAACCTCTGCACTTGGAGGCCCAACAACGTCTACAAGAAGAAGGTTGTGTAGTAGACATCAAGCTCTTTTCTGGCGCCGTTGCCGGGGAGGTGAGTGCTTGAAGGTATATCTTTAGATCTTGCAATCGAATCTTTTTGTTTCTTGTTTTATCACTAGTTTAGTTTATAAAAGAAAACTACAAAAAAATGGAATCGAGTTTGTCTCATACGCTTCATCTTTTTAATATCTTTTGTAAGTATGATGAAAAGGAAAATTTTGCTCAAGTGCTAGAAGAAGAAGTCTATAAAATGTTTGGCACTAAATCTTTGAATGATGAGCATGATTTCAATGTTGTTAGTATGAACTCTTTGAATATCCATAGTACTAATGATGATTGCGCTAGTTATGATGAAAATGTCTCCTATAAACATGTCAATTTTTGTGGAGTGCATTGGGTTTGCAAGTCCACACCAAATAGGGAAGATAGATATTGCAAGAGGCATAAGCATTTAGAAACTAAATGGTTGCAAGAAAGGCTAAATGTTAGTGCTGAAAATTTTAAATTTCTTAGCCATACTTGTGAACTTTGCAATGAACATGGTCATTTAAATATCAAATGCAAATTGTTTCATGATCGAATCGTGTCCAAAAATTGTGATGACTTGATTTCTCTTGCACATTATAGTGAACTTAGTTTGCTTTTGGGTTATGAAGAAATGAAACATCAAACTAAGATTATTCCAGAATATAATCTCGAGAAATTCCTCGATATTGATCTAGAAGAAATTTATATGTATTGTGCGGTGAATTGCATTGAAAATCCTTATATTTCCAATTACATAAAGAAAACAAAACAAATAGAAGATGAAGAGAATACTAATGAAAGGGAAGAGACTTCCCAATATCCTCCTATTATTTCTTATGATGAATCAGGTAACGAGGAGGAGCCTTCTATTCAACCAATTTCATTAATAAGGAGCTCAAAAAAGAGGGATAAACCCGCACATGATGTGAAGAAGAAAAAGAAAAAACGGAGAAGCAAAGGTAAAAAGGTATCCCTCCCAAATGATGTTACTCCTACTACTCATTGTGATGATGATAATTGCTATACTATTGGTGCTATCCATACTATTAATGATGAGAGTGATTATGCTTATGATATGAAAAGGCCCAAGCTTGGGGATGCTATGTTTGATGAAGATGATGTTTTTGAGAATATAATTGCTGAAATTAATGTTTGTACCAAGCTTGGGGATGCTACGTTTAATTATGATATTTTTATCCTCCCAAGTTTTCATATGCAAAGTTGTTATGATGATAGCATGCCTTCTATCTATGATGATTATATTGATGAAAGTGGGTTTGGAAGAGTGTCAACTTTAGGAAGTAATGATCCCACTATTTTGGAGGATGTTAAATCTTATATATTTATGAAAGTGGATTTGGAGAGGTCATGAATTTATTTAGTGATGAGTCCACTATCTTGGAAGAGGTTTCAATCGATTATGATGAGAACAAAGTTGCTACTTATGATGATTATTGTGATGAAACTTATGCTATAAAGAGTAGTGATGATTATATTTATAAGACTTGTCATGATTATGATTACCCTTTTTCTGAACATTACTCTTTTAATGTGGAAACAATTTATAGTATTCAAGTCTCTTATGATACTCCCACTATTCCGAATGAGAAGAATTTTGCTTATGTGGGGAGTAGTAAATTTTCTATGCAAGTAGATCATGAAAATAATGCTTTAGGTGCTGGTTATATTTTTGAATTCATTCATGATGCTACTGAAAATTATTATGAGGGAGGAATATATGCTTGTAGGAATTGCAATAATATCAAGTTTCCTCTCTATGTGCTTAAAGTTTTGAAGTTATGCTTGTTTTGCCTTCCTATGCAAGTTGATTATCGTTCCCATAAGTTGTTTGCTCACAAAATCCCTATGCATAGGAAGTGGGTTAGACTTAAATGTGCTAGACATATTCTTCATGATGCTCCCTTTATGTTTCAACTCTTATCTTTTATGCGGGCATCATTGAAATCATCATGCCTAGTTAGGGGCGTTAAACGATAGCGCTTGTTGGGAGGCAACCCAATTTTATTTTAGTTTCTTGCTTTTTGGTTCTGTTTAGTAATAAATAATCCATGTAGCTTCTATTTAGATGTGTTTTTTGTTTTAATTAGTGTTTGTGCCAAGTTAAACCTATAGGATCTTCTTGGATGATAGTTATTTGATCTTGCTGAAAATTCCAGAAACTTTCTGTTCACGAAAACAATTGTTAAAAATCACCAGAAACTGATAAAATACTTATTACAATTGCAGCAGATCAATAATCAAATTATCTAGGTTGTCCAATTTTGGTAGAATTTTTTGAGTCCCAGAAGTTTGCGTTAGTTACAGATTACTACAGACTGTTCTGTTTTTGACAGATTCTGTTTTTCGTGTGTTGTTTGCTTATTTTGATGAATCTATGAGTAATATCGGAGGGTATGAACCATAGAGAAGTTGTAATACAGTAGATATTACACCAACATGAATTTAGAATGAGTTCACAACAGTACCTAAGTGGTGATTTATTTTCTTATACTAACGGAGCTTACGAGTTTTCTGTTAAGTTTTGTGTTGTGAAGTTTTCAAGTTTTGGGTAAAGATTCGATGGACTATGGAATAAGGAGTGGCAAGAGCCTAAGCTTGGGGATGCCCAAGGCACCCCAAGGTAATATTCAAGGATAACCAAGCGTCTAAGCTTGGGGATGCCCCGGAAGGCATCCCCTCTTTCGTCTTTGTTCATCGGTAACTTTACTTGGAGCTATATTTTTATTCACCACATGATATGTGTTTTGCTTGGAGTGTCATTTTATTTTCTTTATATTTTCTTGCTGTTTGAATAAAATACCAAGATCTGGAAATCTTAAATGAGAGAGAATCTTCACATAGCTACATAATTATTCGACTACTCATTGATCTTCACTTATATCTTTTTGGAGTAGTTTGTCATTTACTCGTGTGCTTCACTTATATCTTATGAGTAAATGGTTGAATGATTTGAATGTCATAAATCTGAAATTATATATGTTTCATATGCCTTTCCCATGGGGAGTAATGCCTTCACATATAAGAAGTAGAGGTGGTAAATTTTTTGAAGGTTAGCAAACATTGTATTGGTCACTTGAACAATTCATGAAAGAATATTGAAGGAAGAGAGATTTCACATATCAATATACTATCTTGTACATCTTCTATGATTGTGATCCCCATTAATTATTTTCAAACCTGAGCAAATTAGTTGAAGTTGGACAAGGAAGACAACATAATGAGTTATGCTTGGGTATATTTGTATAGAAGTTATATTGTTATGGATCCTCTAACTTGTGGTGCTTGCTATTTAGAATCCTTTGCTAGCCAAAATATCTGTACTAAGCGGGAATACTGCTTGTGCATCCAAATTCCTTGAACCAAGTTTCTTCCATGAGTGTCCACCATATCTACCTATATGCAGTATTTACCTGCCGTTCCAAGTAAATTTGCATGTGCCAAACTCTAAACCTTCAAATAATAATCTGTTTTGTATGCCAGAATCACTCATGTAGCGACTAGGGGTTAGCAGTATCTTCCATGCTAGGTGGGTTATTCTCACGATGAGTGGACTCCGCTCATCATTCACGAGAAAATGGCTGGTAACTGGGATGCTCAGTCCTATGATCAAAAGATCAAAAACAAATTCGCAAATAATTTAAACAACCCCCCCCCCCAGGGTTGTTGAAAGTTGGACGGCACCCGTTGTTTCGGACAAGCCATGGAGTGTGATTGTTGGTGGAGGGGGAGTAAAATCTTTACCTTTCTGCGTGGGAACCGCCTATGATGTATCTAGTATGGAAGATATTGGAAACTCCTGGTCGTTATGTTGACAATGAAAGCACACCTCTCAAAATTATTTTCATCTCTGTTTTTGCTTCGAGCTCTGGCACCTCTGCAAATCCCTGCTTCCCTCTGCGAAGGGCCTATCCTTTACTTTTATGCAAGAGTCAGTAGTATTCCTCATTCCAACCTACTCTTTAGTTGGCAAGCATCCTGTGATGGAAAGATCTGAGCATATATGGCCATTCAAATATATTTGATCATGAATTATTATTGTTGACAATTATCGAAATATTAAGCCCCTATCTTTCTCTGTGTTCGATGGATGCTATTTGTTCTAAAAATATGCTTTCAGTGGTAGCAATCATGGAAGACTATATGATAGTTGAGTATGTGGGATTTGCTAAATCAAAGCTCTGACATAGACTCTTCCTGAAAATAAGATGAATTGTAATTGTTTGATGACTAATAACACGGTTTGTTAGTTTTCAAGAAAGTTTATGGTCTATGCTTTAACATGTGAATAGCTTGTTACTTGATCATGAAAAGTCTTATGAGTTGAGTTACTGTTATGACATATAATGATGCTAGAAAAGGTGATTGAAATTATCATTGATCAAACTTATGCACCTGCTAGCATTCACACTTCATAAATTATTTCTTTTATCATTTACCTACTCGAGGACGAGCAGGAATTAAGCTTGGGGATGCTGATACATCTCCAACATATCTATAATTTATGAAGTATTCATGCTATTATATTATCCATCTTGGATGTTTATGGGCTTTATTAAACACTTTTATATTACTTTTGGGACTAACCTATTGACCCAGGGCCCAGTGCCAGTTCTGTTTTTTTCCCTTGTTTCAGTGTTTCGCAGAAAAGGAATATCAAACGGAGTCCAAACGGAATGAAACCTTTGGGAGAGTTATTTTTGGAACGGAAGCAATCCAGGGGACTTGGAGTGCACGTCAGGGAATCAACGAGGAAGGCACGAGGCAAGGGGCGCGCCCACCCCCCTGGGCGCGCCCTCCACCCTCGTGGGCCCCTCGTGGCTGTCCTGACCGACTTCTTTTGCCTATATATATATATCAATATACCCTAAAACCATCAGGGAACAGAATAGATCGGGAGTTCCGCAGCCGCAAGCCTCCGTAGCCACCAAAACCAATCGGGACCCTGTTCCGGCACCCTGCCGGAGGGGGGATCCCTCACCGGTGGCCATCTTCATCATCCCGGCGCTCTCCATGACGAAGAGGGAGTAGTTCACCCTCGGGGCTGAGGGTATGTACCAGTAGCTATGTGTTTGATCTCTCTCTCTCTCTCTCTCTCTCTCTCTCTCGTGTTCTTGAGGTGTTACGATCTTGATGTATTGCGAGCTTTGCTATTATAGTTGGATCTTATGATGTTTCTCCCCCTCTACTCTCTTGTAATGGATTGAGTTTTCCCTTTGAAGTTATCTTATCGGATTGAGTCTTTAAGGATTTGAGGACACTTGATGTATGTCTTGCATGTGCTTATCTGTGGTGACAATGGGATATCACGTGATCTACTTGATGTATGTTTTGGTGATCAACTTGCGGGTTCAGTGACCTTGTGAACTTATGCATAGGGGTTGGCACACATTTTCGTCTTGACTCTCCGGTAGAAACTTTGGGGCACTCTTTGAAGTTCTTTGTGTTGGTTTGAATAGATGAATCTGAGATTGTGTGATGCATATCATATAATCATACCCACGGATACTTGAGGTGACAATGGAGTATCTAGGTGACATTAGGGTTTTGGTTGATTTGTGTCTTAAGGTGTTATTCTAGTACGAACTCTTGAATAGATCGATCCGAAAGAATAACTTTGAGGTGGTTTCGTACCCTACAATAATCTCTTCGTTTGTTCTCCGCTATTAGTGACTTTGGAGTGACTCTTTGTTGCATGTTGAGGGATAGTTATATGACCCAATTATGTTATTATTGTTGAGAGAACTTGCACTAGTGAAAGTATGAACCCTAGGCCTTGTTTCAACGCATTGCAATACCGTTTGTGCTCACTTTTATCATTAGTTACCTTGCTGTTTTTATATTTTCAGATTACAAAACCCCCTATCTATCATCCATATTGCACTTGTATCACCATCTCTTCGCCGAACTAGTGCACCTATACAATTTACCATTGTATTGGGTGTGTTGGGGACACAAGAGACTCTTTGTTATTTGGTTGCAGGGTTGCTTGAGAGAGACCATCTTCATCCTACGCCTCCCACGGATTGATAAACCTTAGGTCATCCACTTGAGGGAAATTTGCTACTGTCCTACAAACCTCTGCACTTGGAGGCCCAACAATGTCTACAAGAAGAAGATTGTGTAGTAGACATCAGTATAGCACTACGGGTGGGATAGAGTATGATGATAGGGGTAAACATAAAGAAGACAAAAAAGTAAGAAAGTCTCACATCGACGCGGCTAACCAACGGGCTATGGAGATGCCCATCAATTGATATCAACGTGAGGAGTAGGGATTGCCATGCAACGAGTGCACTAAGAGCTATAAGTGTACGAAAGCTCAATATGAAAACTAAGTGGGTGTGCATCTAATCCTATAATGAAAAATTCCCACTAGTATATGAAAGTGACAACATAGGAGACTCTCCATATGAAAAACATGGTGCTACTTTGAAGCACAAGTGTGGGAAAGGATACTAACAATGCCCCTTCTCTCTTTGTTTGTTTTTCTTCTTCTTTCTTCTTTTTCTTGTTCTTTCTTTCTTTTCTTTTTTTTCCTTTTTTTTCTTTTCTCTCTCTCATTGTCCGGAGTCTCATCCCGACTTGTGGGGGAATCCTACTCTCCATCATCCTTTCCTCACCGGGGCACTGCTCTAAAAATGAATAATGACTTATAACTCAAAAGAAATAAAAACTACAACTCGATACCTGTGACAAAGTATGACTCTATATGAATGCCTCTGGTGTAGGAGATATGCCCTAGAGGCAAAAATAAATGATATTATTTATCTCCGAGTTCATAATTATGTTTATGTTCCATGCTATAACTGCTATGGTTCTCGAGTCTGCAATAACCACGAGGCTCGGAGGAAGACTCATATGCACGTGTGGAATAATAAACGGTAAAATGTATTCCTAGTCTGGCCTCTAAGACTAGCTCAAGTGTTGCATGATGGTTATGTTTTCCTGATCATGGGCATGTCTATGTCAGCAACCTTGAGGGCACAATGTTAAGAGAACATTTGTGTTGAATTGACCCGGCATGATGTTATGCTAAGAGATTCATTCGTCACAAGTTAATGGTACATAACACAGAGATGGTTAACGTTTGCATGATTCCTTAGACCATGAGAGTATCGAGTTTCTTCATGCTTGCTTCATGAACTTTGGGGTTTGTTAAACGTCATCCGTAAATGGGTGGCTATTACGGCGGCTTACGGGTTCATGGAAAAGTGTGTCAAGTAACTTGATAACTCAAGATTGGGATTTGCTCCTCCGACGATGGAGAGATATTCTCGGGCCCTCTCGGTATTACGGTATCCATCATCGTCTGGCCAGACACAGTGTGATTTGATCACTCGGATGCCGGAACACGGAAACGAGAAAAGAGAACAAAACTGGTAACGAGGTAACTTGCATGGTGGACAAATTGTTCGTCCATGGGCATGCAATAAATCTCACCTCGGGTGTTTGTGACATATCGCGAAGCAACAGGAATAGCTCACTGCAACTGGAGGTTCACTCGAATATTCATTCGTGTGGGTATAGGGGTCAATATGGGTGTCCACGGCTCCGATGTTGATCATTGATCGGAAGGGGTTCCAGGTCATGTCTATACTTCACCGAACCTATAGGGTCACACGCTTAAGGGTCATCTATCTACTGAATACTAGACAAGGAGTCTGAGGGAAAATCACCGAAAAAGTTTCGGACACCGAAAAGTTTCGGACAGCGGAATCGTACCGCAGAGAGAGGTCATCGGATAAATTTCGATGATACCGAAAAGTTGTTTCGGGATACACCATTAAGTCAAATTGGTTTCGGCACATGCCTGATAATTCTTGGAGGATGCCAGAATCATTCTGGAAGCTTTTTGGAATTTTCTGAGATAAAAACCGGAAATGTTCCAGAGCTGCCGGAGCCACTTCAGATGCTTTTCGCAGATGAAAATCACTAAACCGGAATTGTTTCGGAACGCGTTGAAAATAATTTTGGTGGGTACTGGAAATGTTCTAAGCCCACATAAATATTTTCAGTTCGAACAGACGCTGAAAAATGTCGTCGTGAATAGTGAAAGTGCTTTTTGGGATATTTTATGGTGAGTCACCTTTTGGGATATCTCCAAAAGGCTTCTAGAAGGGCTTGGGGGCCAAGCATGCTCCTCATGGGGGTCCCCCAAGGGGGTTGGCCGGCCACATGTGTGGGGCTCCATGGAGCTCCACTTCACTCCCCATTATGCCCTTCATGTGTGACATTTGCATGGGCATTTTGGGTTTTTGTGAGCCATCCCTACCCCTTGGCTTTCCTACAAATAGAGGAGGAGTGGGCAGCCCAAACCTCATCCCTTCTCACATACAAGTGCCATGCAATGATCTGGCTTCTCTCTCCCTCCCCGCGAAATAGTTTTGTAGAGCCGAAAGGCTGTCTGGGTTCCGGCAGGAACTAGTTCTGGACGGCGAAGCCTTGCCGGATAGATGACACCGTATGTGTGCAACTCTGTAGAGAGATCGTAGTTTCGGTCTTAGTTTGTGAGTGCCTCCCGAAGGGCTGTCCATGTGACCGTCCGATTTTCAAAGGTCCTCCCGAAGGGCTGTCCGAGTAACCGTTCGAGTTTCGAAGGTCCTCCCGAAGGGCTGTCCGCGACACCGTCCGGGGGGCTGTTCGACCGCCTCCCGGAGGGCTGTCTGAGGAGCAGATGAGGGTATACATCCACGCGGTTGGGAGGTTGTAAATCCTAGCTGCGGGGATCTGCATCGCCGATCGTCATCGACTCTACTTCCCGCTGTGCTACGAGTCGGTAACGAAAAAGATCAAACCATGTATGCAGTCTCCATAGTGGTCCTGGGCTGGTGCGTAGGTCGGGAAATTTTTGTTTTCTGTCGCGTTACCCTACAGTGGCATCAAGAGCCGTGCTATGCGTAGATGCAGGTTTCGATCTAGAATACATGGAGATGTATGGGTATTGCATAATATAATTAGGTAGTAGATGAGATCTATTGCTGAAAATTATTTATGCGGGTGACAGATGAAATCTGTTACCCGAGGTTCTTGTTGCTTCCCTAGAATTTGCGTTTTCTCAATCTCGAGACAGCATGGTGGAATTTGACAAAGTTCTGGCAATCCGTGATCCTGATTGATCATGGAAGTGCTATCAGTTCTTTGGGTTCTGCCGTAGTCAAAAGAAAGATGAAATTCGCAGATGAAAGGGCATTGCAGATATGATCTGCACGGGGGTCATACGTATGACGAAGTTTAGTATGGGGCTCGAGATTTAATTATCTCGTGTTTCATACACCCCGAGATGTTAATCTAGCAACTTGAATAATCATACTTGATGATAAAATGTTGGTAGCTGCGGTTTAAGTCAAAACCTTAGAAGCCACGTAAAATAAATTTTGCATAAACTGATTAGAGGCGTCTAACTTGGTTTTGCAGGATATGCATGTGATGTGGTATAGCAATGCTCATATTCAATTTGATTATGTATGAGATGACTATATGATGTAATTAACATGACCTGCGTGTCATGACTCGGCATGATGGCTGGAGCCATATGATTGTCACTTTAATGACCTGCGTGTCAACCTTAAGTAATGCACTTATTTTATTAGCTATAGAGATAGCAATATTATCTGGTGCATCAACAGGGTGGTGGCAATCTTCGTGAAGGTGAACACCGACGCGAATGCTGAAGACGAAGAAGTGAAATACTTCTCCGTCAGGAAGGGCTATACCATATCATGCTATTATGAATTGCCTGAGATGTTTATCCCTTATGATGCACCCTTCTTGATTGCGCGGTAGTCGCTTTTTATTAGGGTGATCTCTCACTTAAAATATCAAAGTAGTTAGTGTTCACCCAAGTGTAGCACCGTCTGAAATTCGTATCTTTTCAGGGTGCGCCATGTACACATGAGCACGAACGAATCGAGAGGAATGAGGCGGGTGAGGTCAGACCTCGCAGCAAGATCACTTGGTTGTTTTTGACGTTCAGGCTGGAGAGTCCTGAGCTCGGAACACGCCCATTGAAAGATGAACAAGAATCACATAGAGATGTGATCGGCAAGTTGGCCTACCGATTGAAATTCGTGTCATCAGTGATGAACCCGTCAATGGCATCGAATAGAAATATGGATCTTGAATCACTCTAAATAAATTATGAGAGATATTGATTTGAGTGGGAGCGCACTGTTGAATTAACATGTTTAATTCTCAGTGCAATTAATTATGAACACTGTTTAAGTGTTTCTTGCATAATAGTTGTAGAATAATGGCTCGCATTTCCACCTTCCCTATTAAAATTGAATAGCTGTTAAATATCTGGTTAAAACTTTACGATTGGTAACGTAATATGAGGATTGTCCTCAAAAGTGCCGAGAAGGACTTTGTCCTATCGCATGCTTTCCGTATCCTCCCGCTAATGCTATGGATCATGTGACTCTCGTCCTTCGATCCAAAAGCTAGAATTCTGTTACGGTCAAGTGGAATATGTTTGCTTCCATGAAAACCAAACTTCGAAAGTTGGGATAGTTATATGATATTCATGGAACTGAAAATTATTTTCAGATACAAACAAAGCAATGTTTGTTTGCAAGCATTAGTAAAAGTGTTTACTATGCATTTGACTGTTGGGAAAGGGATCCAGGAGAACGCCTGTCATATAATGAAAGGTGAATAAAACAACAACTTAAAGAGAAAGGAAGTGTCCAAAGGGTGTTAGTATGACTTACACGCCTAGGAAGTCCGGGGCTAATGCCACTCTTAAGTTGGGTGCTTCTTCTGAGAGTAGGAGAAATACTAAAAGTTAAACTGCTAGAAGTATAAAGGAAAAAGGAAAGAAGACTGGAATATCCAGCTCATGTATGAATGTCATACAAGTTTTTGATGTATAGAAGGCTGGTCAAAGATATAGTTCTTGCGAATTATGGTTAAACATGTTAATCACTAATTCTTGGGTATTGTGAGTTCATCACAAAAATGCCCGCTCGATTGCATTCTATTGCAACTCGATGTAAGAACTACTATGGCCTGAAAGACTAGCTAGAAATGAGGTTAAGGTATACACAGGGAACATGGTAAATGTTACTATACCTTCCATCGGTGTATTGCCGTCTGTATTTATTTTCATAATTCATTTAGAGTTTTACAAACTCTATCCCATTGCATAAGGTATCTTGCAAGAAGGTTGTTCATAAGAGAACTTTTTATGTTCGATGTTATGAATAACACAAGGGCCATACTTTCATTATGAATGAGATGTATGTTATGAATATTGATAATAATACAATACCTCTGGGTTTACTTTCATAATTCATTTTAGAGTTTCATACACTCTAGCCCATTGCACAATGTTTGTTGCAAAAGAGTTGTTCATAAAAACAACAATTGTTGTTAAGTATTATGAATAACATAAGGGCCATGCTTCCATCCATCGATGGGATGTATGCTATGAATATTGATGGTAATATGATACATCCATAACACTGACGCTAAATGTCGCAAGACTAAAAGAATACCACACAAGTGTGGCACTACATTTGGTCACATTGGAGAAACCCGCATGGAAAATTCCATTATGATGGATTTTGAAGTCTTTTTGATTTTGAATCATCTGACACTTGCAACTTTCCTCCGAAAAGTGAAGTGACTAAAATACCGTTCACAGGCCATAAGGAACGAACAACAAACTTATTAGTGATCATACATTTGATGTGTGTAGTCCGATAAGTGTTGTTAGTGGTGGATTTATTTATCTTCAGAAATGACTCAAGTAGATATATGGATATTTACTTGATGAGACGTAAGTCTGGATCTTTTGAAATCATTCGAAAGGTTTCAAAAATGAAGTAGAAGTTATTGTAACAAGAAAATTATGTTTCTGCAATTTGATTGCACAAAGGAATATTTGAGTTATATGTTTAGCGAATGTCTGATGAGTTGTGAAAGGGGTTTCATAAACTTGCACCTCCCGGAACACCACTGCAAGTGGAAAGTCCGTGGAGATGTAATCAAACCATTTATGACATGGTAAGGTCAAAGATGACATAAATAAATTTGCCATTATCCTTTTGAAGTGATGCTTTAGAGACTGCGGCTTTTACACTGAAAAGAGCTACATCGGGTCTGTTGAAATGAAGCCATGGTATGGTACGCCCAACCATGTTATATCTTTTCTTAACATTTGGAATATGGGGCTTGTGTAAAAGGTTACAAACCTATTCCAAATCAAACAAGTGCTACTTTGTAGGTCATACCAAAATGTTGGGTATTCCTCCCTCACTATACCGAGGCAAATAGTTTTGCCACGAAACGGTGTGCTTTTAAAGAGAATGGTTCTTTCAAAAAGGTGAGTGGGAGAATAGTGCAACTCGACGAGATAAACAGTATCTACGTCATCAGATCAAAGGAAAGAGACCTTGGAAGTGATTCCAGAGTTTCCTGCTGCGACTGATACGGAAGTCTCTACAATAAAATGTATGAACTTCGGTCGAACTTGCAGCTGAACCACGTAGGCAAGGCTCATGCAAACCTCTCAGGTGCGCAAACGAGATATTGTTGTTAGACAACATTATACCTACGATACACAAGGAAGCGTTGATGGGCCCTGACTCCGGAATTGGCTAAATGCCAATACAACCCGAGTTAGTTTCCATATAAGTGATTCAAGATTAAAACCTTGATACACCTTTCGGAAGACTTAGAGTCTAACGAATATTTATGGAACTTAAAACTGATATGGATAAAATGTTTTATCCATAAAGCTCGACTTGTTGAAATAACAAGTTCAAGAGTTGACTACGATGAGGTTGTTTTCATCGTAGCGATGCTTAAAGTCGGTTCCTGTTGAACTAGCAATTAATACATATTTCAATCATGAGATATGAAACATGGATGATAAAAGGATTTCCATCTGATGGAAATGAAAGCTAGGACTTGTATATGATACAGTCCAAAGTAATTTGTCGATCCAGAGGATGCTAGTAGGTATGCAAACTTCAGAGTTCCAGCAATGGATAGAAGAGAGCAGAATGGAGTTGGAATCTTCGTGTTTTGATGAAATGGTCAAAGGGGTTTTGACTTCATCAATGGGTAACGAAGATGCTTGTAATTCAAGAAAGTAAGTGGGAGCGTAATAATATTTCTAAAAACCTTATGTGCTTGGCACATTGGTAATTGGAAATAAATTTCTTGACACGAATTAGGACTTCATTTGAAAATAGTTTTTCGATGAAGTGCTTAGGCTAAATAGCCTCAATATTAGGCATGATGATCTATGGAGATAGATTTACCTTATGGGGCTAAGCAATGAATACATATTGACAAGATGCTAAAACCTTTTAGCATTTAAAACGCCAAGGAGTGATTCTTGCCAAAGTCACATGGAAAGAGTTTTTGCAAGACTCGATGTCCCAAAACACTGATGAGTAAAATACATGATGTAGATTCCACACACTTTTGTGTTTGGATTAATCATGTATTCCATGGTATGTAAAACAACCAGATATGTCCGATACTCCCAAGGTGTTGCGAGTATGGATACCAAAGTGATCAAATTACTGATCATGGGACAACAGTGAAAGATGTCACAGAGTACTAGAGTAAGTACCAATGACATGGTCTTCTCGCAAGCAGAGATCATGAAGAGTTCGTTGTAAAATGTTACATCGATACAGTCTTCATCTTTTCTCCATGCGATTTTCGATTTAAATTAAGGGTTTTGTGTAACACACAATGTGGTGGCACAGTTAGTTGGAATTTGTTCAAACTAGTTACTGTGGCGAATTCTATAACAAGGGCTAAGTATGTTGACGCTTTAGAAGCGACAAAGAAGATGTTGAATCATATAGTTCATTCATGAACTTAGTATAGTTCCAAGATGGCTTTTGACAATGGGACACTACTGCAGGTAGTTGCTCCATAACTCAGTCTGAGGAATCCAGGTTCGACCTGTGATTCACATACATACAAAGCCAAGTCCACACAAAATATGAATTTTGTGAAAACGTGAAAACGCGAGGACATGCAAAGATACACACGGAACTGAAGTCGTCAGATCCATTGGACATCAGGCTATACCACAAGCGAAGCATAGTTACACCAGTGTGCCACAGGTGTGAAGTGCATTAGCATAAGCTAGATTATTGACTCTAGTGCAAGTGGGAGTCTGTAGGAGATATGCCCTAGAGGCAATAATAAATGATATTATTTATCTCCGAGTTCATAATTATGTTTATGTTCCATGCTATAACTGCTATGGTTCTCGAGTCTGCAATAACCACGAGGCTCGGAGGAAGACTCATATGCACGTGTGGAATAATAAACCGTAAAATGTATTCCTAGTCTGGCCTCTATGACTAGCTCAAGTGTTGCATGATGGTTATGTTTTCCTGATCATGGGCATGTCTATGTCACCAACCTTGAGGGCACAATGTTAAGAGAACATTTGTGTTGAATCGACCCGGCATGATGTTATGCTAAGAGATTCATTCGTCACAAGTTAATGGTACATAACACAGAGATGGTTAATGTTTGCATGGTTCCTTAGACCATGAGAGTATCGAGTTTCTTCATGCTTGCTTCATGAACTTTGGGGTTTGTTAAACGTCATCCGTAAATGGGTGGCTATTACGGCGGCTTACGGGTTCATGGAAAAGTGTGTCAAGTAACTTGATAGCTCAAGATTGGGATTTGCTCCTCCGACGATGGAGAGATATTCTCGGGCCCTCTCGGTATTACGGTATCCATCATCGTCTGGCCAGACACAGTGTGATTTGATCACTGGGATGCCGGAACACGGAAACGAGAAAAGAGAACAAAACCGGTAACGAGGTAACTTGCATGGTGGACAAATTGTTCGTCCATGGGCATGCAATAAATCTCACCTCGGGTGTTTGTGACATATTGCGAAGCAACAGGAATAGCTCACTGCAACTGGAGGTTCACTCGAATATTCATTCGTGTGGGTATAGGGGTCAATATAGGTGTCCACGGCTCCGATGTTGATCATTGATCGGAAGGGGTTCCAGGTCATGTCTATACTTCACCGAACCTATAGGGTCACACGCTTAAGGGTCATCTATGTGCTGAATACTAGACAAGGAGTCTGAGAGAAAATCACCGAAAAAGTTTCGGACACCGAAAAGTTTCGGACAGCGGAATCGTACCGCAGAGAGAGGTCATCGGATAAGTTTCGATGATACCGAAAAGTTGTTTCGGGATACACCATTAAGTCAAATTGGTTTCGGCACATGCCTGATAATTCTTGGAGGATGCCAGAATCATTCTGGAAGCTTTTTGGAATTTTCTGAGATAAAAACCGGAAATGTTCCGGAGCTGCCGGAGCCACTTCAGATGCTTTTCGCAGATGAAAATCACTAAACCGGAATTGTTTCGGAACGCGTTGAAAATAATTTTGGTGGGTACTGGAAATGTTCTAAGCCCACATAAATATTTTCAGTTCGAACAGACGCTGAAAAATGTCGTCGTGAATAGTGAAAGTGCTTTTTGGGATATTTTATGGTGAGTCACCTTTTGGGATATCTCCAAAAGGCTTCTAGAAGGGCTTGGGGGCCAAGCATGCTCCTCATGGGGGTCCCCCAAGGGGGTTGGCCGGCCACATGTGTGGGGCTCCATGGAGCTCCACTTCACTCCCCATTATGCCCTTCATGTGTGACATTTGCATGGGCATTTTGGGTTTTTGTGAGCCATCCCTACCCCTTGGCTTTCCTACAAATAGAGGAGGAGTGGGCAGCCCAAACCTCATCCCTTCTCACATACAAGTGCCATGCAATGATCTGGCTTCTCTCTCCCTCCCCGCGAAATAGTTTCGTAGAGCCGAAAGGCTGTCTGGGTTCCGGCAGGAACTAGTTCTGGACGGCGAAGCCCTGCCGGATAGATGACACCGTATGTGTGCAACTCTGTAGAGAGATCGTAGTTTCGGTCTTAGTTCGTGAGTGCCTCCCGAAGGGCTGTCCATGTGACCGTCCGATTTTCAAAGGTCCTCCCGAAGGGCTGTCCGCGACACCGTCCGAGGGGCTGTTCGACCGCCTCCCGGAGGGCTGTCTGAGGAGCAGATGAGGGTATACATCCACGCGGTTGGGAGGTTGTAAATCCTAGCTGCGGGGATCTGCACCGCCGATCGTCATCGACTCTACTTCCCACTGTGCTACGAGTCGGTAACGAAAAAGATCAAACCATGTATGCAGTCTCCATAGTGGTCCTGGGCTGGTGCGTAGGTCGGGAAATTTTTGTTTTCTGTCGCGTTACCCTACAGTGGCATCAAGAGCCGTGCTATGCGTAGATGTAGGTTTCGATCTAGAATACATGGAGATGTATGGGTATTGCATAATATAATTAGGTAGTAGATGAGATCTATTGCTGAAAATTATTTATGCGGGTGACAGATGAAATCCGTTACCTGAGGTTCTTGTTGCTTCCCTAGAATTTGCGTTTGCTCAATCTCGAGACAACATGGTGGAATTTGACAAAGTTCTGGCAATCCGTGATCCTGATTGATCATGGAAGTGCTAATAGTTCTTTGGGTTCTGCCGTAGTCAAAAGAAAGATGAAATTCGCAGATGAAAGGGCATTGCAGATATGATCTGCACGGGGGTCATACGTATGACGAAGTTTAGTATGGGGCTCGAGATTTAATTCTCTCGTGTTTCATACACCCCGAGATGTTAATCTAGCAACTTGAATAATCATACTTGATGATAAAATGTTGGTAGCTGCGGTTTAAGTCAAAACCTTAGAAGCCACGTAAAATAAATTTTGCATACACTGATTAGAGGCGTCTAACTTGGTTTTGCAGGATATGCATGTGATGTGGTATAGCAATGCTCATATTCAATTTGATTATGTATGAGATGACTATATGATGTAATTAACATGACCTGCGTGTCATGATTCGGCATGATGGCTGGAGCCATATGATTGTCACTTTAATGACCTGCGTGTCAACCTTAAGTAATGCACTTATTTTATTAGCTATAGAGATAGCAATATTATCTGGTGCATCAACAGGGTGGTGGCAATCTTCGTGAAGGTGAACACCGACGCGAATGCTGAAGACGAAGAAATGAAATACTTCTCCGTCAAAAAGGGCTATACCATATCATGCTATTATGAATTGCCTGAGATGTTTATCCCTTATGATGCACCCTTCTTGATTGCGCGGTAGTCGCTTTTTATTAGGGTGATCTCTCACTTAAAATATCAGCTGTACATGCACCCTTCTTGATTGCGCGGCAGTCGCTTTTCATAAGAGATGTTTATCCCTTATGATGCACCCTTATGTCGCATTACCCTACATCTGGCATGTACCAGGATGTGCAATGCTCTAGCGTAACATGTATGAAAAATGATGAACGGTGGCTGAAGCACAACTACTATGTCAGCTATATGTGCATGCAAAAGCAATATGAGAATGAATGCTCAAGTCATCAAACGGAAGCGGTGGAAGTTGCATGGCAATATATCTCGGAATGGCCATGGAAAAGCCATAATAGGTAGGTATGGTGGCTGTTTTGAGGACGATATAATAAGGCTTATGTGTGATAGAGCGTATCATATCACGGGGTTTGGATGCACCAGCGAAGTTTGCACCGACTCTCGAGGTGAGAAAGGGCAATGCACGGTACCGTAGAGGCTAGCAAATTGCGAAAAGGAAAGAGTGCGTATAATTCATGGGCTCACATTAGTCATAAAGAACTCATATACTTATTGCAAAAGTTTATTAGCCCTCGAAGCAAAGTACTACTACGCATGCCCCTAGGGGGATAGATTGGTAGGAAAAGACCATCGCCCGTCCCCGACGGCCACTCATAAGGAAGACAATCAATAATAAATCATGCTCCAACTTCATAGCATAACGAGAGACTATACGTGCATGCTTCGGGAATCACAAACCTTAGCACCAATATTCTTACTAAACGCAACCATTTGCCAGTACCTCCCACATATTATCATCTCTATATCGCAAAACTATTGCAAGGAATCAAACATATCATATTCAGTGATCCATAAGTTTTATGTAAGATTTTATGACTAACCATGCAATTGACCAATTCCTTTTTGACTCTCTAAATAGATATAAGTGAAGCATGAGAGTTTAATTCTTTCTACAAAAGACCATGCTCTAATAAATATAAGTGAAGCAAAAGAGCATTCTTCAAACAACGGTTTTCTATGTGAAGAGAAACAGGCAATCCAAACTTCAAATGGTATAAGTGAAGCACATGAAGCATTCTATAAAGCCATACTCAAAAGATATAAGTGAAGTGCAATGAGCATTCTATAAATCGACCATGGACTATCTCATACCAGCATGGTGCATAAAAGAAAAATGAAAAATAAATGCAAAAGACGCTCCAAGATTTGCACATATCGCACGAACGAAACGAATCCGAAAACATACCGATACTTGTTGAAGAAAGATGGGATGCCTTCCGGGGCATCCCCAAGCGTAGACACTTAAGTCTCCTTGAATATTTACTTGGGGTGCCTTGGGCATCCCCAAGCTTGAGCTCTTGCCTCTCCTCCTTCTCCTCACATCGAGACCTCCTCGATCTTCGAACACTTCATCCACACAAAACTCAACAGAGAATTCGGTAAGATTCATTAGTATAATAAAGCAAATCACTACTCTAAGTATCGTTGCAAACCAATCCATATTTTGTTTTTGCATTGTAGCTACTGTAATATAACTTTTCCATGGCTTATACCACCGATAGAATTGATAGTTTCATCAAAACAAGCAACATAATGCATCAAAAACAGAATCTGTCTTAAACAGGACAGTCTGTAGTAATCTGAACACTACCATACTTCTGTAGCTCCAAAAATTCTCAAAAATTAGGAAAAAATAAACAATTTGTATAGCAAGACCGTGCAAAAAGTTTCAGAAACGCTTGACTTTCCCGTAAAAAAATGAAAAGTCACGCGCTACATCCAAAGTTTCTGTTTCTGCACCGCACATACCAACAAGCAATCTAATCACCCTAAAGGCAAATCTTGGCATATTATTTTTATAATACGATGGAATTATATAAGGGAATAACTATTTTTTTAGAATCCTCATGAAAAATTCTACATTGTCTCCATGAGCATGAACACAAGTGTTCAAGGTCGACAATCATTTCCGCAATGCATCACCTTTCAATCGCTTCTCCTTTTGAAAAAGTTTTAAGTTCCCCTCTATATTTTTTGTTTTTAAACTTTATAAAATCACTCAATAGAAATAAATGACTCTCTAAAACTTCTAGGTTGTCTTCCTGGTAGCGCTTTCTTTAAAGCCATTAAGCTAGGCATAAAGTGCTCAAGTAATGAATCCACCCGGATCCCAAGGTATATCAAAGCCAATTTTAATTAACAATGATTCGGCATTTAGTAATGAGCACAAAGCAACATATATCAAGCACTGATGAAGTCTAACTCTCTTCCTATGCATCAGCATGTCATACAAGAACAATTCATGCACATCAAGTAAAGGCCAATACATAGCATAAGCAATTTCTTGCAATTTTATCGTGTTGGAAACATAGAGAGGTGGGGATATAGTTCCTCTCTCATAATAATTGCAAGTAGGAGCAGCAAGCACATGCATATTACATTCATAAAAATTATCATGTGCAACAGTAAAAGGCAACCCATCAATATAATCCTTAATAAGAACAAACTTCTCCGATATAGTGTAGTTGGAAGAATTCAAAAAGATAATAGGACTATCATGTGTGGGTGAAATAGCAACAATTTCATGTTTAGCATAAGGAACTATAGCAAGTTCATCTTCATAAGCATAATTCATATTGGCATCATGGCCACAAGGATAGCACGCATCAATTTCATCAAAAAGGGATATTTCAAAAGAATCAATGGGATCATAGCAATTATCATGACATTCATCCTTCGGTAAGAGGGAAATTAAACAATGTATGAGTTGAAGAGTTACTCTCATTAGAATGTGGGCACGGGTGATCAATTCGCTCTTCCTCCATTTGTTCTTCGCTCTCCTCATCATCTTCTTCATCCAATGAGCTCGCAGTTTCAGCAATTTGTTCTTCCATAAACTCCTGCAAAATATTAGTCTTTTCTTGGACAGCGGAGTTATTATCAATAAATACATCAATATCATAATTGTATTTATAATTATCATAGCAATATTTAAGGATAGCAAGATTTTCAGGTCTATAAACTGAATCATCAAAATCTTCAAACTTTTCAAACAAAGATTCAATTTCATATGCACCCTTAAAAGAAACAAATTCTTCTATTCGTTCCACATCATAATAATCATATATACCTCTAGCATAAGAATCCAAGGTTTCATTATCATTAAATTCGCATGATAGGAAAGGTGTGGAACCTCAATCTTAGAGCAACAAGTATAATCATATCTCAAGCACAGATTCCAAGCATACCATTGCAAAATTTCAATTTGATCCCATAAAAGTTTTCCCTTTTGAGTCAAGCGATAATCCCTAAAGTATTCGCGTTGATCCAACGTTACTCCCATTATCAAGTTGAATGGGGTTTTCTCAGGATTATCAAAGTAGTGCATAATATTTTTCACATAATGAGCATCGAGGGTTTTAGGAGGTTCCCATCTCCATGAGTAGCAAGTACCACTAATTTTTTTGGTGTTCGTGTTCCATATCCATAACTAAAGATAGAGAACAACTTAGAACAGGAAATAAAAACTACTTAGTGATAAAGCAAACAAGCACACACAAGAATATTCACCCCACGCTATTGCTCCCCGGAAACGGCGCCAGAAAAAGGTCTTGATAACCCACAAGTATAGGGGATCGTTTGTAGCCTTCTTCGATAAATAAGAGTGTCGAACCCAACGAGGAGCTAAAGGCAGAACAAATATTCCCTCAAGTTCTATCGACCACCGATACAACTCTACGCACACTTGACGTTCGCTTTACCGGAAACAAGTATGAAACTATTTTGTAGGATAAAACTAGAATTACTTTGCAAGATAATAAAAGTTAGGTATTTAGTAGAAGGGTTTGTGTCAACAAGAAAGTTATTTGTCCCTAGGCAATTGATAACAAGTACCGGTAATCATTCTTGTAATTTTATATGAGGGAGAGGCATGAGCGAACATACTTTCTCTACTTGGATTATATGCACTCATGATTGGAGCTCTAGCAAGCATCCGCAACTACTAAAGATCATTAAGGTCGTGAAACCCAACCATAGCATTAAGTATCAAGTCCTCTTTACTCCCATACGTCATACCCCAGTTACTCGGGTTTAAGTTCTGTCACTCTCGCAACCCACCATAAGCGAACCATGAACATATTGCAACACCCTATAGCGGGGGCCCCTCACGTTTGCATGAGAATGGAGGGCACCGTAGGGCAGCACCATAAGCTTCGCCGGCTCGTCTGCTCCAGTGTCGGCAACCCCCGAATCCACGAATCCCGATCCCCATTTCCGCACCCCCTTCTTGCAAAGATGACGCCGTGGAAAGGCTTCATGAAGGCTCGTAAGATGGCCGCGTCCCCCGAGAGACGCCGCCTGCGCCCAGAGTGCGGCTGCCTACGCCGAGAGCGCGGCCGCCTACGCCGAGAGTGCCGCCGCATCCACATTGAGCACGGCCGCTTCCGCTGAGAGGGCGTCTGTGGTAGCCGATAGGGCGCCGAGACGGATGCAGCTGCTGCTGCAACGGCGGATGCAAACGCCGAGAGCGCTCGAGCTGCCGTCCATGTCGCCGATGTCGCTCTGGCCCGGGTCGAGGCCATCCACACCAAGATCGAGGATGCACACGCTAAGATATTCCAGGCCACCTCGGACTCCAGCATGCAACCCATGTCTGAAAAGGTGGCGGTGGCCATGGAGCACCTGCTTCCTCATGAGGTCGCCGAGCGGGAGCTGGAGATGCAGGACGCGGCGGAGATCGAGTAGCGCCAGGAGGAGTTACGCGTGGCCGAGGTCAGGGTAGAGAAGAGTCTGTCCGTCGAGGAATCGGCGGTGGAGTACCAACGCGAGCTCTGGTGCAGCCACTACTACGAGTACTACAACCTTGAGGGTGGCGCCGAGGACAAGGACGAGGAGGAGGACGCGGTCGACTTCAGCAGGGGGGACGCGGAGTCCACCAACGGGGGCATGTCACCAGGACAAGTCATCGACGTCTCATCTCACACTGGCGATGCATAGGCCAGCGCGGCGGCGGATTTGTTAAAATTATGCGTACTTAGGCTTTGTTTTTAATGCTGGTCTTTTGTTAGAGCAATGTTTAGGTCAACTGGCTCTTTTTAATTACTAAAATTGCCCGATTCAGTAAGTGTGGTCTGTCTGCTGTACGCTCTTTTGTGTGCCCAAATTAGCAAGCGATGTTAAATTATGCAATGACGTACCCGGGGAAATTTCCACCAAAATTTGAATTATCAAACTCATCCCATGTGTGTAAAGCAGAAGAATCGTTCAAAGTGAATGGTCCGGCGGCACCGCGCGCAAAGTTTCCCTCCACATTTCCAAAATTTTGGCCTACCCCCAAAATATCTACCCCCTTCCCCCCTTCCCCACCCCCTTTTCTCCCCGACCACAAGTCACATTTCCCATGTTTCCTCCTTCCTTCCTTCCTTCCTAAGCTATAGCCGCTTCCTCGCTCTCGTCGTCTCGCATCCTACCACCGGGGTCGCCATGGTCTTCTTCAAAGACCTCTCCAGTGGTTCCTCCTCCCGTGACAACTCCTACACCACCCGGGTATGCCTCTCTTCTCTCTATCGGGCTATGAATTGGAATGAAGGTTTTTTACCCGGCGGTCGATTTGAGTCATTTCTTCCTCTTGTAGCTCCCTAGGACCATCAGTGGCAATGAATGGAGCGGGGTGGCTGAAGATCTATCTACTCGTTATCACCATCAATCTCCATGTGTGAAGCTAGTTGTGTTTGAATCTGTGGACAGCGGGAGGAAGTTTCTGGCATGTGCAGAGAAGGTTAGTGATGTCTACTACGCAACCTTCTTCTTGTAGACGTTGTTGGGCCTCCAAGTGCAGAGGTTTGTAGGAGAGTAGCAAATTTCCCTCAAGTGGATGACCTAAGGTTTATCAATCCGTGGGAGGCGTAGGATGAAGATGGTCTCTCTCAAACAACCCTGCAACCAAATAACAAAGAGTCTCTTGTGTCCCCAACACACCCAATACAATGGTAAATTGTATAGGTGCACTAGTTCGGCGAAGAGATGATGATACAAGTGCAATATGGATGGTAGATATAGGTTTTCGTAATCTGAAAATATAAAAACAGCAAGGTAACTAATGATAAAAGTGAGCGTAAACGGTATTGCAATGCTAGGAAACAAGGCCTAGGGTTCATACTTTCACTAGTGCAATTTCTCTCAACAATAATAGCATAATTGGATCATATAACTATCCCTCAACATGCAACAAAGAGTCACTCCAAAGTCTCTAATAGCGGAGAACAAACGAAGAGATTATTGTAGGGTACGAAACCACCTCAAAGTTATTCTTTCCGATCAATCCATTGGGCTATTCCTATAAGTGTCACAAACAACCCTAGAGTTCGTAGTAAAATAACACCTTAAGACACACATCAACCAAAACCCTAATGTCACCTAGATACTCCAATGTCACCTCAAGTATCCGTGGGTATGATTATACGATATGCATCACACAATCTCAGATTCATCTATTCAACCAACACATAGAACCTCAAAGAGTGCCCCAAAGTTTCTACCGGAGAGTCAAGACGAAAACGTGTGCCAACACCTATGCATAGGTTCATGGGCGGAACCCGCAAGTTGATCACCAAAACATACATCAAGTGAATCAATAGAATAACCCATTGTCACCACGGTTATCCCACGCAAGACATACATCAAGTGTTCTCAAATCATTAAAGACTCAATCCGATAAGATAACTTCAAAGGGAAAACTCAATCCATTACAAGAGTGTAGAGGGGGAGAAACATGATAAGATCCAATTATAATAGCAAAGCTCGCGATACATCAAGATCGTGCCAAATCGAGAACACGAGAGAGAGAGAGAGAGAGATCAAACACATAGCTACTGGTACATACCCTCAGCCCCGAGGGTGAACTACTCCCTCCTCGTCATGGAGAGTGCCGGTATGATGAAGATGGCCACCAGTGAGGGTTCCCCCCTCCGGCAGGGTGCCGAAACAGGGTCCCGATTGGTTTTTGGTGGCTACAGAGGCTTACGGCGGCGGAACTCCCGATCTATTCTGTTCCCCGATGGTTTTAGGGGTATTGGTATATATAGGAGGAAGAAATACGTCAGGGGAGCCACGAGGGTGGAACGAGGGTGGAGGGCGCGCCCCCTGCCTCGTGCCTTCCTCGTTGATCCCCTGACGTGCACTCCAAGTCCCCCGGATTGCTTCCGTTCCAAAAGTAACTTTCCCGAAGGTTTCATTCCGTTTGGACTCCGTTTGATATTCCTTTTCCGCGAAACACCGAAACAAGGAGAAAAATAGAAACTGGCACTAGGCTCTGGGTTAATAGGTTAGTCCCAAAAATAATATAAAAGTGCATAGTAAAGCCCATTGAACATCCAAGATGGATAATATAATAGCATGAATACTTCATAAATTATAGATACGTTGGAGACGTATCAGCATCCCCAAGCTTAATTCCTGCTCGTCCTCGAGTAGGTAAATGATAAAAGAAATAATTTATGAAGTGTGAATGCTAGCATGTGCATAAGTTTGATCAATGATAATTTCAATCACCTTTTCTAGCATCATTATATGTCATAACAATAGCTCAACTCATAAAACTTTTCATGATCAAGTAACAAACTATTCACATGTTAAAGTATAGATCATAAACTTTCTTGAAAACTAAAAAACCGTGTTATTAGTCATCAAACAATTACAATTCATCTTATTTTCAGGAAGAGTCTATGTCAGAGCTTTGATTCAGCAAACTTCACATACTGAACTATCATTTAGTCTTCCATGATTGCTACCACTCAAAGCATATTTTAGAACAAATAGTATTCATCGAACACAGAGAAAGATAGGGGCTTAATGTTTCGCCTCCCAACCTTTTACCTCAAGGGTAATGTCAACAGTAATAATTAATGCTCAAATATATTTGAATGGCCATATATGCCTAGATCTTTCCATCACATGATGCTTGCCAACTAAAGAGTAGGTTGGAATGAGAAGGAATACTACTAACTCTTGCATAAAAGTAAAAGATAGGCCCTTCGCAGAGGGAAGCAGGGATTTGCAGAGGTGCCAGAGCTCGAAGCAAAAACAGAGATGAAAATAATTTTGAGAGGTATGCTTTCATTGTCAACATAACGACCAAGAGTTCCCAATATCTTCCATACTACATACATTATAGGCGGTTCCCAAACAGAAAGGTAAAGATTTTTACTCCCCCTCCACCAACAATCATCAATCCATGGCTTGCCCGAAACAACGGGTGCCTCCAACTAACATCAATCCTGGGGGAGTTTTGTTTGCAATTATTTTTGATTTGATTTCGATCTTTTGATCATGGGACTGGGCATCCCAGTTACCAGCCATTTTCTCGTGAATGATGAGCGGAGTCCACTCATCGTGAGAATAACCCACCTAGCATGGAAGATACTGCTAGCCCCTAGTCGCTACATGAGCGATTCGGGCATACAAAACAGATTATTATTTGAAGGTTTAGAGTTTGGCACATGCAAATTTACTTGGAACGGTAGGTAAATACCGCATATAGGTAGATATGGTGGACACTCATGGAAGAAACTTGGTTCAAGGAGTTTGGATGCACAAGCAGTATTCTCGCTAAGTACAGATATTTTGGCTAGCAAAGGATTCTAAATAGCAAGCACCACATGTTAGAGGATCCATAACAATATAACTTCTATACAAATATACCCAGGCATAACTCATTATGTTGTCTTCCTTGTCCAACTTCAACTAATTTGCTCAGGTTTGAAAATAATTAATGGGGCTCACAATCATAGAAGATGTCCAAGATAGTATATTTATATGTGAAATCTCCCTTCCTTCAATATTCTTTCATGAATTGTTCAAGTGACCAATACAATGTTTGCTAACCTTCAATAAATTTACCACCTCTACTTCTTATATGTAAAGGCATTACTCCCCATGGGAAAGGCATATGAAACATATATAATTTCGATTTATGACATTCAAATCATTTAACCATTTACTCATAGGATATAAGTGAGGCACACGAGTAAATGAAAAACTACTCCAAAAAGATATAAGTGAAGATCAATGAGTAGTTAAATAATTATGTAGCTATGTGAAGACTCTCTCTTATTTAAGAATTTCAGATCTTGGTATTTTATTCATACAGCAAGCAAAACAAAACAAAATAAAATGATGCTCCAAGCAAAACACATATAATGTGGTGAATAAAAATATAGCTCCAAGTAAAGTTACCGATGAACGAAGACGAAAGAGGGGATGCCTTCCGGGGCATCCCCAAGCTTAGGCTCTTGGTTATCCTTGAATATTACCTTGGGGTGCCTTGGGCATCCCCAAGCTTAGGCTCTTGCCACTCCTTATTCCATAGTCCATCGAATCTTTACCCAAAACTTGAAAACTTCACAACACAAAACTCAACAGAAAACTCGTAAGCTCCGTTAGTATAAGAAAGTAAATCACCACTTAGGTACTGTTGTGAACTCATTCTAAATTCATGTTGGTGTAATATATACCGTATTCCAACTTCTCTATGGTTCATACCCTCCGATATTACTCATAGATTCATCAAAATAAGCAAACAACACAATGAAAACAGAATCTGTCAAAAACAGAATCTGTCAAAAACAGAATCTGTCAAAAACAGAACAGTCTGTAGTAATCTGTATCAAACGTATACTTCTGGAACTCCAAAAATTCTAAAATAAATTGGTGGACCTGAGGAATATGTCTAGTAATCATCTGCAAAAAGAATCAACTAAATATCACTCTCCAGTAAAAAGTTTTAGCTAATCTCGTGAGCGCTAAAGTTTCTGTTTTTTACAGCATGATCATAAAGACTTCACCCAAGTCTTCCCAAAGGTTCTACTTGGCACAAACACTAATTAAAACACAAAACCACATCTAAATAGAAGCTAGATGGATTATTTATTCCTAAACAGAACCAAAAAGCAAGAAACTAAAATAAAATTGGGTTGCCTCCCAACAAGCGCTTACGTTTAACGCCCCTAGCTAGGCATGATGATTTCAATGATGCTCACATAAAAGATAAGAATTGAAACATAAAGAGATCATCATGAAGAATATGACTAGTACATGTAAGTCTAACCCACTTCCTATGCATAGGGATTTTGCGAGCAAACAACTTATGGGAACAATAATCAACTTGCATAGGAAGGCAAAACAAGCATAACTTTAAAACTTTAAGCACATAGAGAGGAAACTTGATATTATTGCAATTCCTACAAGCATATGTTCCTCCCTCATAAAAAATTTCAGTAGCATCATGAATGAATTCAACAATATAACCAGAACCTAAAGCATTCTTTTCATGATCTACAAGCATAGAAAATTTACTACTCTCCACACAAGCAAAATTCTTCTCATTCGGAATAGTGGGAGTATCATAAGAGACTCGAATGCTATAAATTGTTTCCACATTAAAAGAGTAATGTTCAGAAAAGGGTAATCATAATCATGACAAGTTTTATAAATATAATCATCACTACTTTTTATAGCATAAGTTTCATCACAATAATCATCATAAGTAGCAACTTTGTTCTCATCATAATCAATTGAAACCTCTTCCGAAATAGTGGATACATCACTAAATAAAGTCATGACCTCTCCAAATCCACTTTCATAAATATTATAAGATTCAACATCCTCCAAAATAGTGGGATCATTACTTCCTAAAGTTGACACTCTTCCAAACCCACTTTCATCAATATAATCATCATAAGTAGGAGGCATGCTATCATCATTATAAATTTGCATATTGAAACTTAAGAGGCTAAAAATATCATCTTCATTAGACATAGCATCCCCAAGATTGGGACAAACATTAATTGCAGCAAATATATTCTCAAAAACATCATCTTCTTCAAACATAGCATCCCCAATCTTGGGCCTTTTCATATCATAAGCATAATCACTCTCATCATTAATAGTATGGATAGCACCAATAGTGTAGCAATTGTCATATTCCAAGCAAGTGCCAAAAAGATTTTCAAGATCATAAGAAGTATCATTATCTTCCCAATCATAATCATCACAATAAGCAATAGGCATAACGAGATCATCATCAAGTGCATCATCTTCATTTTCATGAGGCACACCAATAATAGGAGCAACATTATTTGGGAGAGATATATTTTTACCTCTCCTCCTTTTTCTTTTCTTCTTCTTCACCACATCATGTGTGGGTTCAATCCTCTTTTTGGAGCTCCTTATTAATGAAATTGGTTGAATAGAAGGCTCCTCCTCGTTACCTGATTCATCATAAGAAATAATAGGAGGATATTGGGAAGTCTCTTCCCTTTCATTAGTATTCTCTTCATCTTCTATTTGTTTTCTTTTCTTTATGTAGTTGGCAATATAAGGATTTTCAATGCAATTCACCACACAATACATATAAATTTCCTCTAGATCAAAATGAAGAACTCTATCAAGGGCAAGTTCTGGAATAACCTTAGTTATACGTTTCATTTGTTCATAACCCAAGAGCAAACTAAGTTCATTATGATGTGCAAGGGAAATCAAGTCATCACAATTTTTGGACATGATACGATCATGAAACAATTTGCATTGGGTACTGAAATGATCATGTTCATTGCAAAGTTCACAAGTGCGGCTAAGAAAATTTAAATTTTCAGCACAAACATCTAGCCTTTCTTGCAACCATTTAGTCTCTAAATGCTTATGCCTCTTGCAATATCTATCTTCCCTATTTGGTGTGTACTTGCAAACCCAATGCACTCCACAAAAATTGACATGTTTATAGGAGACATTTTCATCATAACTAGTGCAATCATCATTAGTACTATGGATATTCAAGGAGTTCATACTAACAACATTGCAATCATGCTCATCGTTCAAAGATTTAGTACCAAACAATTTAATGCATTCTTCTTCTAACACTTTGGCACAATTTTACTTTCCATCATACTCACGGAAGATATTAAAAAGATGAAGCGTATGAGGCAAACTCAATTCCATTTTTTTTGTAATTTTCTTTTATAGACTAAACTAGTGATAAAATAAGAAACTAAAAGATTCGATTGCAAGATCTAAAGATATACCTTCAAGCACTCACCTCCCCGGCAACGGCGCCAGAAACTGCTTGATGTCTACTACGCAACCTTCTTCTTGTAGACGTTGTTGGGCCTCCAAGTGTAGAGGTTTGTAGGACAGTAGCAAATTTCCCTCAAGTGGATGACCTAAGGTTTATCAATCCGTGGGAGGCGTAGGATGAAGATGGTCTCTCTCAAACAACCCTGCAACCAAATAACAAAGAGTCTCTTGTGTCCCCAACACACCCAATACAATGGTAAATTGTATAGGTGCACTAGTTCGGCGAAGAGATGATGATACAATTGCAATATGGATGGTAGATATAGGTTTTCGTAATCTGAAAATATAAAAACAGCAAGGTAACTAATGATAAAAGTGAGCGTAAACGGTATTGTAATGCTAGTAAACAAGGCCTAGGGTTCATACTTTCACTAGTGCAAGTTCTATCAACAATAATAACATAATTGGATCATATAACTATCCCTCAACATGCAACAAAGAGTCACTCCAAAGTCTCTAATAGCGGAGAACAAACGAAGAGATTATTGTAGGGTACGAAACCACCTCAAAGTTATTCTTTCCGATCAATCCATTGGGCTATTCCTATAAGTGTCACAAACAGCCCTAGAGTTCATAGTAAAATAACACCTTAAGACACACATCAACCAAAACCCTAATGTCACCTAGATACTCCAATGTCACCTCAAGTATACGTGGGTATGACTATAAGATATGCATCACACAATCTCAGATTCATCTATTCAACCAACACAAAGAACCTCAAAGAGTGCCCCAAAGTTTCTACCGGAGAGTCAAGACGAAAACGTGTGCCAACCCCTATGCATAGGTTCATGGGCGGAACCCGCAAGTTGATCACCAAAACATACATCAAGTGAATCAATAGAATAACCCATTGTCACCACGGTTATCCCACGCAAGACATACATCAAGTGTTCTCAAATCATTAAAGACTCAATCCGATAAGATAACTTCAAAGGGAAAACTCAATCCATTACAAGAGAGTAGAGGGGTAGAAACATCATAAGATCCAACTATAATAGCAAAGCTCGCGATACATCAAGATCGTGCCAAATCAAGAACACGAGAGAGAGAGAGAGATCAAACACATAGCTACTGCTACATACCCTCAGCCCCGAGGGTGAACTACTCCCTCCTCGTCATGGAGAGCACCGGGATGATGAAGATGGCCACCGGTGAGGGTTCCCCCCTCCGGCAGGGTGCCGGAACAGGGTCCCGATTGGTTTTTGGTGGCTACAGAGGCTTGCGGCGGCGGAACTCCCGATCTATTCTGTTCCCCAATGGTTTTAGGGTGTATTGGTATATATAGGAGGAAGAAATACGTTAGGGGAGCCACAAGGGGCCCACGAGGGTGGAGGGCGCGCCCAGGGGGGTGGGCGCGCCCCCTGCCTCGTGCCTTCCTCGTTGATCCCCTGACGTGCACTCAAAGTCTCCCGGATTGCTTCCGTTCCAAAAATAACTTTCCCGAAGGTTTCATTCCGTTTGGACTCCGTTTGATATTCCTTTTCTGCGAAACACTGAAACAAGGAGAAAAAAAGAAACTGGCACTGGGCTCTGGGTTAATAGGTTAGTCCCAAAAATAATATAAAAGTGCATAGTAAAGCCCATTGAACATCCAAGATGGATAATATAATAGCATGAATACTTCATAAATTATAGATACGTTGGAGACGTATCAGTTAGACCCTCTTTCATTGTTACAAATCATTTGTTAGATGTGATTCAGACACTGTCACGGTCCCAACCCATTCATACCACACCTTCAACCAAACGCATCCTACGACAGTGTCACAGTTTGTACCTAGTATCTTGAATTGTTGCTATCTCATCAGCGGTGCCATTAGAAAATTATTCGGCACCGGTTCAGCAGTTTGTGCAGCCAACTTTGGTCCACACATCCGAGCAGCCAAGCAGTAAAATACTAAATCTTTATGGAACGAAGGAACTGGGCATCGGAGCAACTACGTGCTCCGAAGTCCGGGTCCGTGATTTTTTCCACTACATCGGCTCACCAGTGCAGGGCACCAGTGCGAGATGTAGCAACAGTTGTCTTTACCCCAGTTTTGCCATACATAGTGGACGGCCTTAGTGCTATTAGTTCTATGTTACTAAATTTGTGTATTTACACACCTGTTAGTATCAATTTGCTGTCATCCAAACACTGTCGCTATGCTGTTGCAGTTATATTTACCTTCCTCATAAAATGTTCAATTTGTTATTTATTGTACATGAGTAATAACTTGTAGTGTCGTTGTAGTTAATTATAGCTTCTGATGTTCCAGAATTTGGTTGTTGTCTCAGTAGCAATTAATTCATTTGCACATTGATCTTTTTGAGAAGATATGTCATAATTAACATGTTTCTTCAGGTTTTCAAAATAAGCATTGGTGATTTTCTATGTTGCTATAAACCCATTTTCCCTACAATTGTTACTGATCTAGTTTTAAATATTATAGGATGAACAGAAGTGTTCTTACCTGGAGTGGGTTGATCAAGAGTGGCCACAGTCTTTGAAGATGTGCCTAGCGAAGCTCTAGAGCATGTATGAGGAAGAGAACAGACGTAGGCTTAGAGAAACTGTTGTCAACACTGAAGAATATTTGAAGATGCGGGATAAAAAGTTGAAGGTGGAGAATGAGCTCAGATTTTTTAAATCAGACTTTGCTAAGATGGTGTTGGCGAAGGGGGAGGCACTTTCCCAGTTGGCCCGTGCAAAACAGGTTCTTACTGAACTGAAAGCAGAGGTGGATAAGACGAGCCTGGATGATCTCGATTAGGGAAATGAATATATTGTTCTTATGAAGTTGAACTAGCTATATGTTGTACTATGCTGTTTTCATGTAGCTACCATACTGTGATGTTATAATATATTTATGTGGCTGATATGAAATTGGCAAATAGCTGTTCGATATGAAATGTGAATTTGCATAATACTGGAATTATTAATTGTAAACTAATAAACCTGCTAAATGTGTCATGGACCTTTGCAAACGGTTCTAGCAGTAAAAGCGCTTGCGATGGATAGCCCAATGCCACACAACTTTCTTCATCAAATCGTGTGTGATATAGTTGATAAAAGCAAACAGTTAACCAAGGCAGACCGTGTGTGATAGTTACACCTTTCACACATGAGCCTACACATAAAACTGTGTGGGATGCACGTACGAACGGAAACGTTTTCCCTGGACTGACTGTGTGGGATGTACATAAGAACGGAAATGTATTCCTTGGATTGACTGTGTGTGATATACATACGAACGGTAATGTTTTTCTGGGATTCACCGTGTGGGATGTACATACCTACAGAAATGATTTTCTCGGATTACCGTGTGGGATGTACATACCTATGGAAATGATTGGGTTTTGATGCCTCGCCCGATCGCACATGGCCCCAGCCTATGTCCCAGGAGGGCATATCCCCGACGATTTCTGGGTCGTGTGGGAAGAACCCCCCTATCGCCCACACTCACTTGGCGACGGTTCCAAATGCCGTCGCAGAAAGGGGTAAAAAACCGTTTGTATAGCACCGACGCGTACCAGTGTATGGTACGAGTAAAGAGACTTGCCAGTAACGAGATTGAACTAGGTATGGAGATACTGACGATCGAATCTCGGGCAAGTAACATATCGCCGGACAAAGGGAATTGCATACAAGCTTAACTGAATCCTCGACATTGTGGTTCAATCGATAAAGATCTTTGCTGAATATGTCAGAACCAATATGGACATCCAGGTCCCGCTATTGGTTATTGACTGGAGAGGAGTCCCGGTCATGTCTGCATGTTCCGAACCCGTAGGGTCGCACGCTTAACGTTCGATAGTGCAGGGGTAGTAACGGGATATTAATAGTGGAAAGTCTGAAGGTTGTTCAGAGTCCCGGATGGGATCCAGGATATCACGAGGAGCTCTAGAATGGTCCATAGGTAAAGATTTATATATGGGAAGTCATATTTTGGGTTTCAGAAAAAGTTTGGTTTTTTCGGTATTGTCCCGAGAAGGTTCTAGAAGGTTCCGGGGGTTCCACCGTGGGGCCCTACGACCCAGAAAGGGTCCACATGGACCGAGGGGTGGGGCTATAGCCCACATGGGTTGGCCGCACCATTCCCAAGGCACATGTTGTTTAAATCTAGAGATAAGGTCTTATCTCTAAATTTAAAGGGTTGAAACTAGAGATAAGATGTTATCTCCAAGTTTAAAGGGATTTCTCCCATGTGGCCGACCATAGGAGGTTTTTGAACGCCCTCCCCTACCCTCTATCCTATATATAGACGGTGGAGGCGCATGGGGGCAGCTACCCCTTGACCCTTTCTCATTGCCTCTCCCAACTCCTCCCACGTTCCTTCGGTACACGCTTGATACGTCTCCGTCGGATCTACTTTTCCAAACACTTTTGCTCTTGTTTTGGACTCTAATTTGAATGAAACTAACCTGGACTGATGTTGTTTCCAGCAGAATTGCCATGGTGTTGTTTTTGTGTAGAAATCAAAGTTCTCGGATTGACCTGATAATTTACGGAGAATTTTTGTGGAATATATAAAAAATATTGGCGGAAGAATATACCAGGGGGGGGGGCACCCAGGAGCCACAAGCTCTGGGGGCGCGCCCTATAGGCTTGTCGCCCCCTGGACCTCTGGCAACCCTAACTCCAACTCCATATATACCTATTTGCCAAAAAAATCAGAGATAAGGATTCATCGCATTTTACGATACGGAGCCGCCGCCACCTCTTACTCTTCATCGGAAGAGCTGATCTGGAGTCCGTTCGGGGCTCCGGAGGGTGTAATTCAATGCCGTCGTGATCATCAACCTTCCTCCATCACCAATTTCATGATGCTCACCGCCGGGAGTGAGTAATTCCTTCGTAGGCTTGCTGGACGGTGATAGGTTGGATGAGATCTATCATGTAATTGAGTTAGTTTTTTTAGGGCTTGATGCCTAATATCCACTATGTTTTGAGATTGATGTTGCTATGACTTTGCTATGCTTAATGCTTGTCACTAAGGCCCGAGTGTCATGATTTTAGATCTAAACCTATTATGTTTTCATGAATATATGTGTGTTCTTGATCCTATCTTGCAAGTTATATGCACCTATTACGAGTTATGATCCGCACACCCCAAGGTGACAATAATTGGGATTCTTTTCGGTGATTGTCATGGTTTGAGGAGTTCATGTATTCACTAATTCTAATGCTTTGTTCCGGTTCTCTATTAAAAGGAGGCCTTAATATCCCTTTGTTTCCTTATGGACCCCGCTACCACGGGAGGGTAGGACAAAAGATGTCATGCAAGTTCTTTTCCATAAGCACGTATGACTATATATGGAATACATGCCTACATTACATTGATGAATTGGAACTAGTTCCATGTCACCCTAGGTTATAACTGTTACATGATGAATCATCCAACACAATTATCCATCGCTGATCAATGCCTATGAGCTTTTCACATATTGATCTTTGCTAAGTTACTTTCGCCGTCGTTGCTGTTACAATCACTAAAAACCGCTACTGTTACTATTGCTACCGTTACCGTTGCTATCATACTACTTTGCTACTGATCACTTTGCTGCAGATATTAAGTCTTTCAGGTGTGGTTGAATTGACAACTCAACTGCTAATACTTGCGAATATTCTTTCGCTCCCTTTGTGTCGAATCAATAAATTTGGGTTGAATACTCTACCCTCGAAAACTGTTGCGATCCCCTATACTTGTGGGTTATCAAGACCTTTTTTCTGGCGCCATTGTTAGGGAGCATAACTCTATTTGCTAAGTCAATTGGGATTTATATCTACTGATCACTATGAAGAATCTGAAAGATACCAGAACTAAGATCGTTCCCTGTAAGACGAGGGGAGGTAAGGAACTGCTGTCACACTCTGCACTTGATTCACCCTCTGTTTTGAGTAAGCTTGCGACACCACCACCTTCTATTAATTCTGATATGTCGCAAGTAACTGATGATGCTGCTTCTGCTATGAATGATGCTATTGATGATGCTAGTACTTTGCTTGATATGATTGTGCCACTAGGTGATTTTGTTGATGAACAACTTGCTAGAGCTAAAGATATTGAGAATGCTGAAACTGATGAAGTCTTTGAAACTGGAAATTATGAAACACCTATTAGACCTAGCTCTCCTAGATATGAATTGCCTGATATACTTGAGGGTTATGTTATGGATGGAGAGGTAGCTAGGGATTTTCTTGCTTGTAAGGATAGAGATAATCTTAAGAAATTACTAGTCAAGTTGAAATAAAAATCTTTGAATGCTAGAATGAAATGTGATCCTAAGTTTGCTACTTCACCTATCTTTTTTACTGATAAGGATTATGAATTCTCTGTCGATCCTGAGTTAATTACTTTTGTTGAATCCGATCCTTTTCATGGTTATGAATCGGAAACTGTTGTGGCACACCTTACTAAACTGAAGAATATAGCCACCCTATTTGCTCATGAGGAAAAAAAATCGCTACTACTATATTCTTAAGTTGTTTCCTTTCTCATTAAAGGGTGATGCTAAGGTATGGTTTAATTCTCTTGCTCCTGGTTGTGTGTGTAGCCCCCAGGATATGATATGTCACTTCTCTGAAAAATATTTTCCTGCTCATAAGAAACAAGCTGCTTTACAGGAAATATTTAACGTTGTGCAAATCGAAGAAGAGAGTCTCCCACAAGCTTGGGGGAGGCTTATCCAATTACTTAATGCTTCACCTGATCATCCTCTTAAGAAAAATGAAATACTTCATATCTTTTATAATGGACTAACCGATGCTTCTAGGGACCACCTAGATAGTTGTGCTGGTTGTGTTTTTAGGGAACGAATTGTTGAACAAGCTGAAGAACTACTGAATAATATATTAAGAAATGATAATGATTGGACTCTTCCTGAACCACCACCCTGCCAACTCCGAAGAAGAGGGGTATTCTATTTCTCAGTCCTAAAGATATGCAGGAGGCAAAGAAATCTATGAAAGAAAAGGTATTAAAGCTGAAGATGTTAAGAATTTACCACCTATTGAAGAAATACATGGTCTCGATATCCCGACACAGGTAGTAGAGGTAAATTCTCTCTATAGATTTGATGAAAGTGATATTCCTTATACTAAGTATGCTAGTCAATGCTTGGATGAATTGGACAACTTATTGTTAAACAAGAAAACTTTAATGCATATGTTAGTAGATAATTGAAACGAAATGCTTATATGATTGAACGGTCGAGTGACTTTATTTTTAGAACTGTTAATGATGTCAAAGTTATGAGTAAACATGCATCCATGATAAAAACTCAAGTAGAACAAGTCCTCAACTTGCTAGAGCTAAAGATATTGAGAATGCCGAAACTGATGAAATTACTAAAACTGATGAAGTCTTTGAAACTGAAAATTATGAAACACCTATTAGACCTAGCTCTCCTAGATATGAATTGCCTGATATACTTGAGGGTTATGTTATGGATGTAGATGTAGCTAGGGATTTTCTTGCTTGTAAGGATAGAGATAATCTTAAGAAATTACTAGTCAAGTTGAAATAAAAATCTTTGAATGCTAGAATGAAATGTGATCCTAAGTTTGCTACTTCACCTATCTTTTTTACTGATAAGGATTATGAATTCTTTGTCGATCCTGAGTTAACTACTTTTGTTGAATCCGATCCTTTTCATGGTTATGAATCAGAAACTGTTGTGGCACACCTTACTAAACTGAATAATATAGCCACCATATTTGCTCATGAGGAAAAAAAATCGCTACTACTATATTCTTAAGTTGTTTCCTTTCTCATTAAAGGGTGATGCTAAGGTATGGTTTAATTCTCTTGCTCCTGCTTGTGTGTGCAATCCCCAGGATATGATATGTCACTTCTCTGAAAAATATTTTCCTGCTCATAAGAAACAAGCCGCTTCTCTACTCCTATAAAAATCTGAGTTGGTGATGATGGTGTGCCTGCCATCTTGCGTTTCGGATCGTCGGATCTGCATCCGACGCACAACACAAAGCAATCTGTGCAATTTTACAGAAAGACGCCCGCTTCACTTCACACATTTGCAGATAGCCCCTCCAAGTCCCATCTCTCCCGTTCAGCACTGGCGCCCCCAACTCATCAAAGTCCATCTGAAAAAGAAGGCGCTGGAAGAACCACCGATCTCGCTCGATGTCACTGGAATCGATCTCGCTCGATGGCCGTTGTCGGCGCCATCCACCCCCAAGCCTCTCACGCCTGCTCTCATCAGCCCCAGTGCTCACCACCACCGCAAAATCCCGTCCTCCCCGCCATCTCCTCCGCCCCCTTTTGCCCGTCTCCTCTGGCGCCGACCTCGGCAAGCACATACGCCGCCGACGCCGCCCGTCCGCCGACTCGTCCTCCTCTTGTGCCGCAGCACAACCGCCCAGCATCTCCACCATGATGCCATCTTCCGCGTCATCCCCTACACCCCCTCCCCCATCTCCTGCGGTTCCAATGCCTGGAAGTGCGCCGCTGCCGCCGCCGTACCCTGACGCCTCTCTTGCTTCCTCCCTTTCTTGTTGCAGTAGCCCCACCACGCACCGGCACCACATCCTCCTCCTCATTGCCATCTCTTCCGCCCGCTCCCCGTATCCTCCGACGTCGACCTTCAGAAGTACGCCGCCGGCTGCGCCGCCACCTACTGCTGCCCGCCGAAGGATTTCGGCTGGTGGCGAACTACTCGTTCCCGGCAGTGCCGGTGCCAACTACCTCAAGCCACTGTGTTTGTTCCCAAATCCCAACCACGTTCATCCCTCCATAAGTTTTGTGTTTCTCTGTCAGACCCAAAGAAGTTTGTCATTGTTTTGGAGCAGAGATGTGTGATTTGTGCAGCTATGTGATTGAAACCATTGCCTCTCCTAAATATGTTTAAAAACTAATTGGTTGTGGATTTGCGAAGTACCTCGAGAACTGCTGATTTATCCTTGGGGAAATTACTGAGAACCATCCCCTCGGGCTGTTACTAGATTTTCTATTCAATATTCAGATTTTTTTCCATTGTGATCTGTGTCAGATTTATTGCTCAAGGAAAATGGAGCGGTGTTATCAAGCATTGCTAAACAGAATTACTGTACACACGACAGTTGCTGGCCGAACTCTGGACGATTGAAGAATTGAATGGTGTTGTTTACCTTTGCTCTACGCATCGATGGCTTGATGCGCTGCATCATCTGAAGATCGTCCAGAACCCGTCGGCTGTGTAGTAGCGCTCTTGCTAAATGTCTTATTAAGTGGAAAAGATCTCAAGCCCTACTTTAAAGATAAGCTTTTCCACTTTGTTGTATCAAGTAATTTTACTTCCCTGTATATTAATTATTGTGTATTGACGGAATCTGAGTAATCCTTTTTTACAAAACAGCATATATACACTTGTGTGGTTGTATGAGATTAATGGAGCAAGAACGGCATGCAGTATTGTCTTCGTCTCATTCACTAGCAGAAGATTTCTATTTGGAAATGCTAATTAAAAAAGGTATGCAGCATTAGTAATATCCTTCTAATATGTGGTCTGGGAGAGATGCCCGATAATGAGTGTTGTGTTGCTTGTAGATAGATTTTTCACGACTTCAACATGTGCCTTCCTTCTCATCGTGTGTTACCCTAAACCCCTATGAGTTCATATATCTGTTTTAATTCTCCGCAAGTAAATTTTGATATTATGTAACGTCTGTATGATTAGAATCCCATGGGAAACTGTGTATTTTTTCCTAAGACAATATATGACTTCAGACTCATATACCTACGTGAACCTGCATAATTTTTAGAATATTTGTTTGAACAAGGTATATGTCATGTTATTTTAATTAGTTTTGAAAAACTTTAGTATTGTTTGGTCGGGGCCACATCAGATGCTCCTCTTGAGAAGCTGAATGATAATTTTGAGGTGTCTCATGAAATCTAATCATAACTTGCCTTCTCAAACGAAAAGGAATACATCAATTATTTGATTCTTAGCTTTTGGTTAGAACCGTCATGCAAAGTTTACCTCACAAACTGGATTTTCCCCTAGACTAGCTTACTTCTTTGTTTTTCTTAAGATTCAGCGATATAAATGTTAGCAAATAAACCAGTGTGGCTTGATTAGTAGTTTGGTAGCGTTTTTCTAGCTGCAGCTTTCTTCAGTAGTTTCAGTTAGCAGTTTTCTTCAGTAGTTTCAGAAGTTTTAGTTAAACTGTTAGCGACGCCTGAGGACTTGGGCTGTACGATCCTGAGGCGCGTTTGTAGGCCTGTAAGGACTTGTTCTTGGTCGTGGGATGGCACGATCCGGTAAGAGGGCAAGACCTGCGGCATGTTTGCCTTCTGTTAGAGATAAAAGTGAAACAGAAAAGCAACATTCAGAGCGCTGCACAAAACTTCAGTGTTCTTCCTCTGTTCTTCTTCCACCTTGGGTGATAGAGAGAGAGAGAGAGCAGAGAGATTTTGAGGGAATTGTGAGTGCTGACAATAAAGTCGAATATTCAATATGGAGCCAAAGCAGCTCTAGGATGAATGGTGTGAAACAAAAAAAAGAATAGAAAAGTCTGGACTTTTTGCAACAAACATATTTGTGTCTTCTAACAAAATACATTTTTTCCTGAAGAAACACCATATTTACTGATTTGTGCTAGAAAAAGTGGTGCCCATGGAAGTGTTTTAAGACTTAAGAGCACCAATTTTTTTCTTCCAGATCACAACATGTTTTGTTTCTTCATTAATATTTACATAGTTATAATGCTTAATATGCTTGAGTGTTTGGCAGGAGCACATGAGAAGGAAAGAGGGAAACGAATATCACCATATTGAATTGCCTTCTCAATGACATGTGATTTCTTTTAATACGGTATTATGTAGTATGCATGGCTACACTAACCTAGGATTGGAACATAGAAGGAAGAGGACGGTTAGAGATGAAGGTACTGAACATCAGAAGACGATGTTGTCATACGATATTTATGCAGATGTTGTTCCATAGCAAATCACCTCTTCTAATTAAATTGTTTGAATATTTAGTCATACGATATTTATGCAGATGTTGTTCCATAGCAAATCACCTCTTCTAATTAAACTGTTTGAATATTTAGTCATATGATATTTATGCAGATGTTGTTCCATAGCAGTGTATAACACTACACTAGAATCTGTGTTCGAGCTCAGTTCTTGCATGTCATGTGTCAAATATTTACATTGTATGAATAAACTTGGGATGGCAGGCATTTATGATGTTTTCTATATTGCGGAATCAATTATCCATGTACATGCAACACTTTTGAATTTTAATACTCTCGTATGTATGCAAGTTATGTATAACATGTTTCTATTTGCGTTTCCTCTCTTCATGCTGAGTTCTCCTGGATTCGGAGAAAAAGCTGGCCAGTGTCGTCCCGATTGCCAAATGTGTGGTCAGATTTTCTATTTGCAGTCAGTAATGAGAAAGCTGAGTAAGGACTAAGGAGAACAAAAAATCTTCCTGCAAGGTCAAGATGGTGAAGAGAAGGTTTGGCTTGGACGGACAGTATATGTAATCTTTAAGGAGACAAGTTCTTATATTGCCTCAAATGGCAAGAGATGTGGAATTCCATCGATTTTTGCTCGAAATAGTGTATAGAAATGGGTTCTTTGCAAGAAAGAATTGCTTCTACTAAAAAGGCGGACGGAAACCATATGTTTGATTGTGCTCGATGCCTACCTATCAACAATATAACATCGTTTGATCAATGTCTAGGAACTATTTTTTGCGGGACATAGCAATGAATTGGATCTTGGACATCATTTAAATAAACAATAATGTTTCACGTGATCTTTTGTGACCCCGTAGCGTAGCACGGGCATCTTACTAGTTACAGGAAATATTTAACTTTGTGCAAATTGAAGAAGAGAGTCTCCCACAAGCTTGGGGGAGGCTTATCCAATTACTTAATGCTTCGCCTGATCATCCTCTCAAGAAAAATGAATTACTTGATATCTTTTATAATGGACTAACCGATGCTTCTAGGGACCACCTAGATAGTTGTGCTGGTTGTGTTTTTAGGGAATGAATTGTTGAACAAGCTGAAGAACTACTAAATAATATATTGAGAAATGATAATGATTGGACTCTTCCTGAACCACCACCCAAGCCAACTCCGAAGAAGAGGGGTATTCTATTTCTCAGTCCTAAAGATATGCAGGAGGCAAAGAAATCTATGAAAGAAAAGGTATTAAAGCTGAAGATGTTAAGAATTTACCACCTATTGAAGAAATACATGGTCTCGATATCCCGACACAGGTAGTAGAGGTAAATTCTCTCTATAGATTTGATGAAGGTGATATTCCTTATACTAAGTATGCTAATCAATGCTTGGATGAATTGGACAACTTATTGTTAAACAAGAAAGCTTTAATGCATATGTTAGTAGATAATTGAAACGAAATGCTTATATGATTGAACAATTGAGTGACTTTATGTTTAGAACTGTTAATGATGTCAAAGTTATGAGTAAACATGCATCCATGATAAAAATTCAAGTAGAACAAGTCCTCAAGTCACAAAATGATTTGCTTAATGAGATGAATAATAAGATGAATGATCATGTTGTTAGAGTCATGACTAGGGGTGGTAAAATGACTCAGGAACCCTTGTATCCTGAAGGCCACCCTAAGAGAATTGAGCAAGATTCTCAAAGATTTAATACTGATGCACCTAGTCCATCTAAAAGAAAAAGAAAGATGATAGGACTTTGCATGCTTCTAGTGAACCTACTGTAAACACACATGAAAATCCAAATGATATTTCTATTTCTGATGCTGAAACACAATCTGGTGATGAACATGAACCTAGTAACAATGATAATGATGATGTTCATGTTGATGCTCAACCTAGTAATGATAATGATGTGGAAATAGAACCTGCTGTTGATCTTGATAACCCACAACCTAAGAATAAAAGATATGATAAAAGAGACTTCATTGCTATGAAACATGGTAAAGAAAGAGAACCATGGGTTCAGAAACTCATGCCTTTTCATCCTAAAGCTTCAAAGAATAAGGATGAAGAAGAATTTGAGCGATTTGTTGAAATGCTTGGACCTGTCTTTTTGCGCCTTCGTTTGACTGAAAATGTCTCCTTATGCTAAGTACATGAAAGATATTGCTACAAATAAAAGAAAGATACTAGAAGCTGAAATTTCCAACATGCTTGCTAATTATACATTTAAGGGTGGAATACCAAAGAAACTAGGAGACCCAGGAATACCAACTATACCATGCTCCATTAAAAGAAACTATGTTAAAACTACTTTGTGTGATTTAGGACCCGGTGTTAGTGTTATGCCCTTCTCTTTATATCGAAGATTTGATTTGAATAAGTTGACACCAACTAAAATCTCTTTGCAATTGGTTGATAAATCAACTGCTATACCCATCGATATTTGTGAGGATGTGCCTGTCGTAGTTGCAAATGTTACTATCTTAATGGACTTTGTTATTCTGGATATACCCGAGGACGACAGTATGTCGATCATCCTTGGTAGACCATTTTTGAATACTGCAGGGGCTGTTATTGATTGCAACAAAAGCAATATCACTTTTCATGTCAATGGTAATGAACACATGGTATACTTTCCGAAGAAACAACCTCAAGTGAATAGTATCAACTCTATTGGAAAAATCTCGACAATTACTATTGGAGGTTTGGAATTCCATATTCCTACTATGAAAAAGAGATATGAAATTCTTATTGTTGGGGCCATGCATATCGCCGTTGAGGTAACCTAGTGTTATATGAAGATTCTCCAGTTTCATGCCATTCAGAAGAAGTTTGTTAATAAGACTTGATCAACCTTATTAATGGATTCCTTTTGACGGGCAAGTGGTCGATGAATTTAGTAAACACAACCTTCTATACCCACTTTTTTACTCTCTTTTATTTAGAATTAATAAAGTAGAAATGCCATGATTTTATTGCTTTTTGAATTATCCATGCAATAAAAAATGACCAGAAAATAAAAGTAGTGGCACTGAAAATTTAATATGATTTTTTCTGCAATATAAAAAAAATAGTGGCACTGAACACACCCTAGGGGGGTGCACCTGTGAGCCACAGGCTCACATGGTGCGCCCACCCCCCTTGGGCGTGCCTAGCAAGCTTGTGGGGGCCACCTAGGCCCCTCACTTATTCCATCCACCCATGCTCTTCTTCTTCCTTTAGAAAAAATCACAAACCTACTCAAAGCCGTGTTCTTGCCCATCTGCCATTTTCGATCTTGTTGCTCGGAACTTCATTTTCGAAACTGTTTTGGGGGATTGCTGATCAGTATGTGACTCCTCCATTGGTCCAATTAGTTTTTGTTCTAGTGGTTTATTATTTGCACATTAGCAACTATTGGTGACCATGTTCTCGAGCTTGCATGTCAAATTTATATGGTTCAAACTAGTTTTGGTACCTCTAGACACATGTAGGAGTAGTTGTTATCAATTTTGTTGAGTTTTGTTCACTTTTATTTTGAGTCACTAAAAATTTCAGAGAAAAGGAGGACCACGAGGAGGTGGCTAAGGGGCTCATCAAGCTGGAATTCGGAGGAAATTCTAGAGGAGAAGCCCAAGTACCATCTTCCGCGTGCAGCGGAGGTTCGACCGTGTAAGTGGCCGTGTGACACATTCTTTAAGGAGGCGGGAATTCATGATGATTTCTATTAATTGGTGCATAATGCCGGCATCATTCCCTTCCTCAAAGATAAGTGTAATCAATATCTCCTGCTCACTAATACCTTCCTGCAAAACTTTCGCTTTTATCCTAGGAAGGAACCACCCATGGTAGAATTTAACTTGTATGATGTACCTAAGGAAATGACATTATATGATTTTTGCAATGTTTGCAAAATACCTTATGAGGGCAGTCATAGTGACCCACGTCCTAGAGACATGGAAGATTTCATCTCTGTAACTACTGTGGGAGAGGAGAGAGGAGTGTCGGAAGCAAGAGTGGCTAGTTTACATTTTCCCCGTTTTACGCTACTATGTATTATTTGCTGGGAGATGTTTGATCGGTCGGGGGGGGGGGGGGGGGGGAGAGTGGATTGCTCAGCATGCCTGACCTTGCTATTTTGTGCCATGCCTTATATGCTGATAGAACTTTTAGTTTGGGTGCTATGGTTGCTTGACGGTTACACACAAACTGTTCGAAGGGTGTTATTTATGGTGGCATTTATGCCTCCCGCCCCGCTAAACATTTTGATATTCCTATTAGACATGAGGAGGTGGAGGAGATGCTGCTACCCACTGAATATTTAGACTATGCCAGTATGGTAGCGCATCATTTTATTGATAATGATAAGCGCAAGCGACTCCTTTACAACTTAGTTTTCAGTCAGGGTACTCGGGAGATTATTACTTTGCCTGCACCTTCTTTGTTATCTTTATTCAGGCAGGTACACCATTATGCCCGATGACATCTACGCGTACTAGGGTCTGACACAACCCCCCAGCACCTGAGCCAACACCAGCACCTGAGCCATATCAGGAGCCGGTTTATCAGTGGGAGCCACAGGAGCTCACTGGCCAATGGAACCCTCAGGATCCTCCACAGTATCCAGGAGAGGGTTACTACAAGACGTGGCCATAGACCTATTGGGAATCGTTGCATGGAAAACAAAAAATCTACGCACACGCAAGATCTATCAATGGAGATGCATAGCAACGAGAGGGAGAGTGTGTCTATGTAACATCCCAATTTTCAATTTGGATGTTATACATAGGTCATCATGTGCATATCATATTTTGTTTGCATTTTGGTTGTGATCCTAGAAATCTTAAGCAACTCAAGGACCCACAGAGAGACTTGGAGATTTCATAAATTTTCATATTTGAATTTTCTCAAATTTGAAAAGAGGATCAATTTGGTTTTAATATTTTTCTCTCCAAATATTTCCAAAATAAAAAATAAAAGAGAGAAGATAATATGACTTCTTCAAATAGAGAGGAATATTGGAGGAATTTTTTAAAATCAAATATAAATTCTATTTGGATTTTATTTGAGATTTTATTCGAATTAGAAAAATATGCATTTTTTCAAAATCGCATTATTAGGCCAGAAAAATGTTCACCTTATTCTAAATATTTTATTTAGACGGCGAAAACTGTTTTTGGCATTTTTCGATTTTTTTATATTTTATTAGGATTTTCTCCACGGAATTTATTTAAAAAAGAGTTTTAGACCGACTGGGCTGAAGCCCAGCCGTCGCGCCACCGCCTCCCGTCGCCGCAGCTGTGCGAGTGTCGGACTCGCGCCGGAGTCCGGGTCGGCCTCGACTTCCGCGCCCCTTGCGCAAGCAGGAGCCCCCCCCGAGGCCTTTAAATACTGTCGCCGCCCCGCCGTCTCTCCCCGCCTCGCCCCGCAGCCACCGTCGCCGTTCGCCGAGCGCCGCCGCTGCCGTAGGACGCTGCCGCCTGCTGCCGCTGCTGCTACACGCCGCCGCCGCCCCGCCTCCCGCAGCCCCGCGCCGCCCGACGCCGTCACCCGCCGCCGTCCCCGCTGATCGGATCGGCCGCTGCCGTCGCCCGCCGTCGTCGTCGCTGATCGGATCTGCCGGTGCCGTCGACCGGTCTTTTCCGTTTAGCCGGTATAACCGCTGACCCGTCCCGGTTTTTACTTCCGGTTTTTCTTTCGGTTTTTAGGGTTAGATCGTTTTTTTATTAGGTTGCTTAAATAACGAACGTTCGTTCGTTTAGATCGATAACGAACAGTTTTCGTTGGATTAGTTCGGTTAGCGAACGTGGGCGCCGTAGTCTTTTTCTTTTTATTTTTATTTTCAGCCAGGGACCTATCCGTGATTATTTTTATCGCAGATTAGCCCCTGTTCTTCAAAACCTCACAACTTTTTAACCATCCGTCCAAATCCAGTGAAACCAACGCCAAAATCTTTGTCTCGAACCCCTCTTTCCAGTTAATCAACTTGAACATGATTTTGACAATTTAAAATTTGGTTTCAAGCAGATTTGATTTCGAATTTCTTTTGATCGTAGTTTGAGCTTCGTAGTTTCGATTTGATTGATTCTTTTTGCAAATCAAAGCACTTCAGTTGAAATTTTAGTTTGGATCTTTTTATCTGAGTTTTACCCTTGCACCTATGCTTGAGTGCTTATGTATGCTATTGTTTGTTTGCGATAGAATTTCCGGAGTGCGAAGCGTGCTACTACGAGTCTCTAGGGTTTGCAGATCGTCAGCAAGGCAAGTAACACTTTGATCATATCCCTTTAATACCCAGTTTTTATGCATTAGTTTCAACCCTCAAACATTGAATGAGTAGGATCTGTTTAACTTGTGGGTTTTGGGAAGTAGATGATGAGGTAGAACCTATTGTCCTTTGTTATAAACCTTGGGAGTTACTTCTGCATCATGCTTATACTGCTATGCTATGCTCGTAGACGTGGATTGGTTGAGTGTATCCATGACAGATGTGAGAGTTGTTAATTAGTGGTTAACTTAAGGTGGATACTTTAATACACATCTGGGTGGATTGGTTGAGGCACCCTAGAGCACCCAGTGGTTGTCTGGGGCACCTGGAGCAATCCAGCGCTGTCCTGGGATATCCCGGAGTACCAGTGTGATTATCCTATGGTTCGCCACCCAGGCTCAAAGGGATCATTAGATTATTCATGATAGAAACTTTCGTGTGCATCCACAAGCCATTATGGGCTCTGGCATAGTTGAGTATGTCGTGTGACCTCTTTCAGTAGTAGACTAGCAGATTTAGGGGATGTAGGTGGTATTGTCTACCCAGAGTAAAGAGTTAGTGCTTCTGAAAGACTGTGTCTCGGTCATCTGTTTCCCAAACGCCATGTAGTGCGAGAAATCAAACGGAGGAGATCGAGTCTTGTGGGGAAAAGTGCGCAAACCTCTGCAGAGTGTACAAACTAATCATGGTTAGCCGTGTCCCCGGTTATGGACTTCTTGAGTATCTGGTTCTTGAATTATTGATTTGATCTCATCACTCCTAATTAATTTGTTGGGTTATTAATAGTGTTTAATTTGGATTGAGTTGGAGGAACCTTCTCAATATTTATCAACCAACTTGTTAGTTAAATAAAATATATTCCTTTGCTGTAGGAAAAAAATGGCTTTACGCAAAAATGTAATAACCATAGAGCCTCCACCAGCCATATATGCATGTCGTGTTAGCATTTATCTTGTTCATTGTTCTACAGTGCTATTTTGCTAGCATATTCCATGTGCTGACCCGTTTCGGGTTGCAGCGTATTAAGTTGCAGACTTTTCAGACAAAGAGTAAGGTGCGCTAGGTTGTTGTCGTGCACTCAGCTATGCCGTTGGAGTTGATGGACCCATTTACCTTCGATGCTTCCGTAGTTATCTTATTTAGATGGCCTTCAGCCATATTAATGTAATAAGTTCTCTTTTGAGACATTCAATGTAATAAGTGTGTGATTGCACTCTGTTATAAATCCTTCAAGTACTGTGTGTCTCAGCATTACCAATCCAGGGATGACACTTATGCACAGAGATTTGACCGTTTGAGGTCGGATCGCTACAAGATGGTATCAGAGCACACGCTGACTGTAGGACGCGACCACTAAGATAAGCCATAGTTCACTCTTCTCTACTCATTTCTGACTCCTCTCCATTTTCCACTCTATAGATGGCGGAACCAAGGAACAAGTTTGCTCGACTGGATGAAGACACACCCTTTGGACGACACTTGAAGGAAGTCACTAGGTACCTGAACATCGGAATACCAAGCTTCACCGGGACCTACACCGCCACTTTACCAGAAGAGGAGCGTTGGATGATTCGAGTTCATGTTCCAGGAAGGACATTCACGCCAGTTACTGAACCCATAGAGTTTTCCTTTGATGCACCAACCTGGAGTCTAGGAAAGAGCATGGCAGCCCACATTGCCATGGGACGCATCGTCGACGTCTACAACAAGGATCTTAAGGACACCATCTACCAGATATGTGGGCACCGAGATGAGCAATAGGAGATGATCAGCACCAGGAGGGACAAGTCCATTGCAGCCTTTATCCAGGAGTTAAACCAGCACATTCGTCGCCAGGAGAACCAAATGTGCGCCAACATGATAGATCTGAAGAAGGTGATGACCAGGAACATGGAGCTTGAAGAGGAACTCAAGTCTACATGTGATGGATATGAGGAGGAAATTGTAGTGTTATTGGAGAAGAATGAAGACCTGAAGAAGAAGCTAGGAGACCCCGCGCCAGGAGATGACGACCACCCCGAGGACTACATCATCATCGACGACACTGACTCCGACCCCGACAGAAATGATGATGATTATGAAGACGAAGCTGGAGCGGATATCATGGAGTTTTCCACCGATCAAAATTTCTAGTCGACCACCATATTATCAGTAGTATTCCCCCATGTATATAGTAGTAGTCCGAGTATTTTGTAACGGTAGTTAGATCGTTTGTATGCCCTTGTTTGAATTGAGCGATATGTTATGATTATGTGTTTGTCTCATGTGCATATGGGTAGTGATTTCTCCTTAGACCCCACTCTATTCTAATCTCTCCCCTCTAAACCCATCAGATGCCTCCGAGACGTGACACCGGATTTGCCTTCCCACCGGAGCTCATTCAGTTGATCCAACATCAGAATGCCTTGATGCAGCTACTAGTCCAGAACCAAGGCAACAACAACAACAACAGCAACCCGCCGCCACCACCTCCAGTTGACAACTTAGCCCTTTTTTGAGGTTGAATCCGCCGGTGTTTTCCAGTAGCACCGAGCCGATTGTTGCTAATGATTGGCTCCGTAGGATTGGTAGGGAGCTGACCATCGCAGGTTGCACAGATGGTGAGAAGGTGCGCTTTGCCGCACATCAACTGGATGGACCCGCAGCCTCATGGTGGGAGAAGTACACCACCACTTTCCCCATAGCCAATGTCACTTGGGATCAGTTTCAGCAAGCTTTCCGTACCGCCCATGTCTCAACTGGAGCTATGAGCATGAAGAAGCGTGAGTTTCGCAACTTACGCCAGGGAAATCGTACTGTGGGGCGTTATGTGGATGAGTTCAGCAAGTGTGAGTTTTGGTTGAAGGAAGTCGGATTTCTTGGACATGTTATATCAGGAGAAGGTATAGCTGTAGACCCTACCAAGGTTCAGTCTGTCACTGAGTGGTTGGCACCCACCTCAGTTGGAGAGGTCCGAAGTTTTCTGGGACTCACAGGATATTATAGGAGGTTCATTGAGAATTTTTCCAAGATTGCGAAACCCATGACGGAGTTATTGAAGAAGGACACCAAGTTTAAATGGACTAAAGATTGTGAAGCCAGTTTTCAGGAGTTGAAGAAACGCTTGGTTACAGCCCCAATGCTAATTCTTCCAGATATACGCAAGGATTTCCAAGTGTATTGCGACACTTCTCGCTTAGGACTTGGAGGTGTACTTATGCAGGACGGAAGAGTTGTTTCATATGCTTCACGTCAGCTTCGACCGCATGAGTTGAATTATGCCACGCATGATTTGGAGTTAGCGGCCGTAGTGCATGCGCTCAAGACCTGGAGACATTTTCTTATTGGAAACCGTTGTGATGTGTACACGGATCACAAGAATTTGAAGTACATTTTCACGCAGAAGGAGCTAAATCTTAGGAAGAGGAGATGGTTGGAGCTTATAAAGGATTATGATATGAAGTTGCATTATCATCCAGGAAAGACCAATGTCGTAGAAGACGCTTTGAGCCGGAAGAGTTATGTCAATACCCTCATAAGCGGAGGATTACCGCAAGAGTTAGTTGACGATCTCAAGGAACTCCGTTTGGAGATAGTTCCAAGAGGTTTTGTTGCAGCAATGGAGGTTCAGTCTACATTATTGGGAAAGATTCGAGTAGCTCAAAAGGATGACAAGGAAATTGCTGAGATAAAGGAGAAGACGAGTAAAGGAAAAGCCAAGGGTTTTAGAGAGGATGAGCACAAAACCTTATGGTTTGAGGACCATGTATATGTACCCAATAATGCAGAGATCAGGAAGTTAATACTTCAGGAAGCTCATGACTCGCCATACTCGATTCACGCCGGAAACACCAAGATCTATTTGGATTTAAAGGAGCGTTTCTGGTGGACAGGTATGAAGAAGGATATTGCCGAGTATGTAGCCATATGTGATGTATGTCAGAGAGTGAAGGCAGAACATCAGAAGCCAGCAGGATTACTGCAGCCTATGCCGATACCCGAATGGAAGTGGGACAAGCTTGGCATGGATTTTATCACCGGATTACCGAGGACCCGGTCAGGATATGATTCTATCTGGGTAGTAGTCGATTGCTTGACCAAAGTGGCTCACTTTATTCCAGTGAAAACCACCTATACGAGTGTGAAGTTGGCCAAGATATATATGACCAAGATCGTATGTCTGCATGGAGTTCCGAGGACCATCGTATAAGATAGAGGAACATAGTTTACCTCGAAGTTTTGGAATCAGTTGCACCAAACTTTGGGTACCAGGCTAGAGTTTAGTACAACTTTTCATTCGCAGACAGATGGACAGGCCAAGAGAGTCAATCAGATTCTGAAGGACATGTTGAGAGCTTGTGCACTAGATTATGGATCTAGTTGGGATGATAATTTACCCTACGCAGAGTTCTCATACAACAACAGTTACCAGGCTAGTTTGAAGATGACACCTTTCGAAGCTTTGTATGGAAGAAGGTGCAGGACAGTGTTAATGTGGGATGAAGTTGGAGACCATTAGTTGTTTGGACCGGATCTGATCAAGGAGTCCGAAGAGAAGGTTAAGTTGATTCGAGATAGACTGAAGGTAGCTCAGTCGAGGCAGAAGAGTTATGCAGACTCCAAACGCAAGGAGGTAGTCTATGAAATCAGAGACAGAGCATATCTATGTGTGTCACCGCTCTGAGGAGTTAAACGATTTGGAGTTAAGGGAAAGTTAGCCCCGAGATTTGTAGGACCGTACCGAGTTTTGGAACGTATGGGAGAAGTGGCCTACAAGTTGGAGTTACCCGAAGGATTGTCAGGAGTTCATGATGTGTTTCACGTTTCCCAGTTGAAGAAGTTCCATGCAGAGATGGCCGATATTTCTCTGAGAGATACAGTGCCCCTGGAAGCAATTCAGTTGGATAGTGATCTGACCTACAAGGAGAGACCAGTCAAGATTCTCGAGTTTGCCAGCCGTGTTACCCGCAGCAAGGTTATCAAGTTTTGCAAAGTTCAGTGGAGCCACCATACCGAGGATGAAGCCACCTGGGAGCGAGAAGAAGACCTACGGAAAGACCACCGGCATCTATTTTCTAGCCAACCCGAATCTCGAGGGCGAGATTCATCTTAAGGGGGGGGTAGGTTTGTAACATCCTAATTTTCAATTTGGATGTTATACATAGGTCATCATGTGCATATCATATTTTATTTGCATTTTGGTTGTGATCCTAGAAATCTTAAGGAACTCAAGGACCCACGGAGAGAGTTGGAGATTTCATAAATTTTTATATTTGAATTTTCTAAAATTTGAAAAGAGGATCAATTTGGTTTTAATATTTTTCTCTCCAAATATTTCCAATATAAAAAATAAAAGAGAGAAGATAATATGACTTCTTCAAAGAGAGAGGAATATTGGAGGATTTTTTTAAAAATAAAATATAAATTCTATTTGGATTTTATTTGAGATTTTATTCGAATTAGAAAAATATGCATTTTTTTCAAAATCGCATTATTAGGCCAGAAAAATGTTCACCTCGTTCTAAATATTTTATTTAGACGTGAAAATTGTTTTTGGCATTTTTAGATTTTTTTATATTTTATTAGGATTTTTCTCAGTGGAATTTATTTTAAAAAAGAAGTTACGCACCGACTGGGCCGAAGCCCAGCTGGCCCAGCCGTCGCGCCACCGCCTCCCGTCGCTGCAGCCGTGCGAGCGCCGGACTCGACTTCCGCGCCCCTTGCGCAAGCAGGAGTCCCCCGAGGCCTTTAAATACCGCCACCGCCCCGCCGTCTCTCCCTACCTCGCCCCGCAGCCACCGCCGTCGCCGTTGCCGCCGCTGTAGGACGCCGCTGCTGCTGCACGCCGCCGCCTCTCGCCGCGCCGCCGCCGCCGCTGCCCCACCTCCCGCAGCCCCGCGCCGCCCGCCGCCGATCGTATCTGCCGCCGCCGACCGATCTTTTCCGTTTAACCGGTATAACCGCTGACCCGTCCCGGTTTTTCTTTTGGTTTTTAGGGTTAGATCATCTTTTATCAGGTTGCTTAAATAACGAATGTTCGTTCGTTTAGATCGATAACGAACAGTTTTCGTCGGATTAGTTCGGCTAGCGAACGTTCGCGCCGTAGTCTTTTTCTTTTTATTTTTATTTCCAGCCAGGGACCTATCTGTGATTATTTTTATCGCAGATTAGCCCCTGATCTTCAAAACCCTGCAACTTTTTAACCGTTCGTCCAAATCCAGTGAAACCAACGCCAAAACCTTCGTCTCGAACCCCTCTTTCCAGTTAATCAACTTGAACGTGATTTTGACAATTTAAAATTTCGTTTCAAGCATATTTGATTTCGAACTTCTTTTGATCGTAGTTTGAGTTTCGTAGTTCCGATTTGATTGATTCTTTTTGCAAATCGAAGCACTTCAGTTCGACTTTCAGTTTGGATCTTTTTATCTTAGTTTTACCCTTGCACGTATACTTGGGTGCTTATGTATGCTATTGTTTGTTTGCGATAGAATTTCCGGAGTGCGAAGCGTGCTACTACGAGTCTCTAGGGTTTGTAGATCGTCAGCAAGGCAAGTAACACTTTGATCATATCCCTTTAATACCCAGTTTTTATGCATTAGTTTCAACCCTCAAACATTGCATGAGTAGGATCTGTTTAACTTGTGGGTTTTGGGAAGTAGATGATGAGGTAGAACCTATTGTCCTTTGTTATAAACCTTGGGAGTTACTTCTACGTCATGCTTATACTGCTATGCTATGCTCGTAGACGTGGATTGGTTGAGTGTATCCATGACAGATGTGAGAGTTGTTAATTAATGGTTAACTTAAGGTGGCTACTTTAATACACATCTGGATGGATTGGTTGAGGCACCCTGGAGCACCCAGTGGTTGTCTGGGGCACCTAGAGCAATCCAGCACTGTCCTGGAATATCCCGGAGTACCCGTGTGATTATCCTATGGTTCGCCACCCAGGCTCAAAGGGATCATAAGATTATTCATGCTAGAAACTTCTGTGTGCAGCCACAAGCCATTATGGGCTCTGGCATAGTTGAGTATGTCGTGTGACCTCTTTCAGTGGTAAACTAGCAGATGTAGGGGATGTAGGTGGTACTGTCTACCCAGAGTAAAGAGTTAATGCTTCTGAAAGACTGTGTCTCGGTCATCCATTTCTCAAACGCCATGTAGTGCGAGAAATCAAATGGAGGAGATCGAGTCTTGTGGGGAAAAGTGCGCAAAGCTCTGCAGAGTGTACAAACTAATCATGGTTAGCCGTGTCCCCGGTTATGCACTTCTTGAGTATCTGGTTCTTGAATTATTGATTTGATCTCATCACTCCTAATTAATTTGTTGGGTTATTAATATTGTTTAATTGGGATTGAGTTAGAGGAACCTTCTCAATATTTATCAACCAACTTGTTAGTTAAATAAAATATATTCCTTTGCTGTAGGGAAAAATTGGCTTTACGCAAAAATGTGATAACCATAGAGCCTCCACCAGCCATATATGCATGCAGTGTTAGCATTTATCTTGTTCATTGTTCTACAGTGTTATTTTGCTAGCATATTCCATGTGCTGACCCATTTATGTTGCAGACTTTTCAGACGAAGAGTAAGGTGCGCTAGGTCGTTGTCGTGCACTCAGCTATGCCGTTGGAGTTGATGGACCCATTTACCTTCGATGCTTCCATAGTTATCTTATTTAGATGGCCTTCAGCCATATTAATGTAATAAGTTCTCTTTTGAGACATTCGATGTAATAAGTGTGTGATTTCACTCTGTTATAAATCCTTCAAGTACTGTGTGTGTCAGCATTACCGATCCAGGGATGACACTTATGCACAGAGATTTGACCGTTTGAGGTCGGATCGCTACAGTCTATGTACCCTTGTACACTGTAAGCTGAAGCGTTTGCTAACGCGGTTGATGTAGGCGACTTCTTCGCGCTCCAACCGATCGAGTACCGAACGTACGGCACCTCCGGGTTCAACACACATTCAGCTCGGTGACGTCCTCCGCCTTCTTGATCCAGCAAGACGACGAGGTAGTGGATGAGTTCCGATAGCACGGCGACGTGGTGATAGTGATGGTGAAGCTATCTTCGCAGGGCTTCGCCTAAGCACTATGAAAATATGACCGGGGGTGTAAACGGTAGAGGGGGCGCTGCACACAGCTAAGCAATTGTCGTGGTTGTGCTAGGCGCCCCCCCCCCACACACACACACACATATATATATATATATATATATATATATATATATATATATATATATATATATATATATATATATATATATGGGGGGGGGGAGGAGGGAGCAGCCAGGAGGTGCCCCCAATTAGGTTGAATCCTACTTGGGGTCCTCCCTAAGTGGTGCCCCCTTTCCTTATTGGAGTGCAGGAGGAAGGAAGGAGGAGGTGGCGCCCCCTTCCTTTCTCTTCTGAGGAGGGAAAAGCAGGAGGGGCCACCCCTCCCCTTTCCTTCCCCTAGGGCCGGCCAGCCATGCAGAGGGGCGCACCAGCCCCCAAGTGGGCTGGTCTGTCCCCTCCTTTGGCCCATTAAGCCCATACACTTATTGGGGGTGTCTGAAACCCCTTCCGATGACTCGATGACTACCCGGTGCACTCCGAAACACTTCTGGTGTCCGAATACCATCGTACTATATATCAATATTTACCTCTCAACCATTTCGAGCCTCCTCGTCATGTCCTTGATCTTATCTGGGACTCCGAACAACATTCGATCACCAAATCATATAACTAATATAACACTATATCGTCAACGAATGTTAAGCGTGTGGACCCTATGGGTTCAAGAACTATGTAGACATGACCGAGACACCTCTCCGGTCAATAACCAATAGCGGAACCTGGATGCCCATATTGGCTCCTACATATTCTACGAAGATCTTTGTCGGCCGAACCTTATGACAACATACGTAATTCCCTTTATCCATCGGTATGTTACATGCCCGAGATTCGATCGTCTGTATCTTCTACCTAGTTCAATCTCGTTACCGGCAAGTCTCTTTACTCGTTCCGTAATACATCATCTTGCAACTAACTCCTTAGTAACTTTGCGTGCAAGGATTCTTATGATGTGTATTACCGAGAGGGCCCAGAGATACCTCTCTGGTACTGGGAGTGCCAAATCCTAATCTCGATCTATGCCAACTCAACAAGCACCTTCGGAGATACCTGTAGAGCATCTTTATGATCACCCAGTTACGTTGTGATGTTTGATAGCACATAAGGTATTCCTCCGGTATCGGGGAGTTGCATAATCTCATAGTCGAAGGAATATGTATTTGTCAACAAGAAAGCAATAGCAATAAACTGAACGATCAATATGCTAAGCTAACAGATGGGTCTTGTCCATCACATCATTCTCCTAATGATGTGATTCCGTCATCAAATGACAACTCACGTCTATGGTTAGGAAACCTTAACCATCTTTGATCAACGAGCTAGTCTAGTAGAGGCTCACTAGGGACACGGTATTTGTTTATGTATCCACACATGTATTTAAGTTTCCGGTCAATACAATTCTAGCATGAATAGTAAACTTTTATCATGATTTAGGAAATATAATAATAACCATTTTATTATTGCCTCTAGGGCATATTTCCATCAAGACCGTAGGCCAAAAGTCTAAGCTTGGGGGAGTAGGTATTTCTCACTGACATTACATTCATGCATCACACATTCATTCCAGTTGTTGGTGTTCATCCTTTTCATTGTATAATCCATGTTAGTTTTATTTTGCTTTCTGCTTGTATGTTTGATTTTTTTTGCAAAAACCCAAAAATATTTCTCCTTTCTTTTCGGTTTCTCTTTCTATTTTATTTGTTTAGCAGTTCGTAATATTAAAAGAAAACCCAAAAAGATTTATCGTTCTTCTTTTGCTTGTTGGGAGCTTTCACATGTATATATTTTTCTCATCTTCGTTTTTCTTTCATTGTGCTTCTTCACAGAAAAATACTCCAAAAATATTTCAGTGTGTTTCCTTGAAATTCTTTTCTTTTCTTTGGGTCATAAGGAGAAGACCACGATGAAAATGTTGAGTGGCTCTCATGTGCATTATTGTTGATCTAACAAAGAGCCCATATTACCTTGTCTTCTCCTTTGAATAAATGTTTGCATATTCCGGCTTAGTCCATGGCATGTGCAATCTTATTTTTATTCAAGTCGTTCAATCGTGCAATTGAAAGGCAGTAATGACAAAATTTGATGAATTGATTGAGGTGGAGAAGAGCTGGTTTGGACTCGACCTATTTTTTTGTAAATATGTTAAGCTCATCGTTCTTGATTCATCCTATTATGAATGAAACATGTTTGCAATGACAACTAGAGACTATAGTTATTCATGCCATGCTTAATTAGCTAGGGGTGGATAATGGTTTATCTTGCATGTTAACATGCATTTAAAATGGTTATGATGTAGTATGATAGGATGGTTTCCTCCTCTGAATTATTCAAGTGGATTGACTTGGCACATGTTCATGTAGTTGAATCAAAACCAACAAAGCCTCCACGATATTTATGTTCATGATGACTTATATCCTACTCATGCTTGTATTCAATGTTGATTAATCTCAATGCATGTTTATGACCATTGTCACTCTCTGGTTGGTCGCTCCTCAATCTATTTGCTAGCCTTCACTTGTACTAAGCGGGAATACTACTTGTGCATCCACTTCCTTGAAACCCAAAGTTATTCCATATGAGTCCACCATACCTACCTATATGCGGTAATTACCTGCCGTTCCAAGTAAATTTGCATGTGCCAAACTCTAAATCTTCAAATAATAATCTGTTTTGTATTCCTGAATTTCTCATGTAGTGACAGGGGGCAATCAGTATCTTCCATGCTAGGTGGGTTATTCTCACGATGAGTGTTTGTTCGCTTGTCATTCATGAGAAAGTGGCTGGTAATCAGGATGACCAGTCCTATGATCAAAATCAAAATATAATAATGAAACAAAACTCCCCCGGATTGTTGTTGGTATGGAGGGTACCCAAGGATTCAGCTAGTCATGGCTTGTGTTTGTTGGTGGAGGTGGAGTGTCGTGGAATTGTCATGGCAGATGTCCTAGGAGAAGGACTTAGTCGTGGAGCCATCGCAACTAGGTTAGCTTAAAGGGGTTAAACGGGACAAAGGACACAGAGGGTTTATACTGGTTTGGCCCCTTGCGGTGAAGGTAAAGGCCTGCTCTAGTTTGGGATTGTATTGCTAGGGTTTCGATTACCAGGGAGCGAATACGCTTGACCTAGTTCTCGATCTCTTGTTTCTTGCCCTAAACCGCCGCCGGGTCGTCCCTTTATATACAGAGGTTGACGCCCTGCGGCTCATGGAGTCCCGGCCGGCTCATACACAACATGTCCGGCTCGGTGACTAACTACACATACCTTACAATACAAGTCATACATACATGGAGGTTCATCCTCCTGGGCCTTAAGCCTCCTCTAGGTCTTGGGCCGTCAATGGGTTCGTATGATCCGCCATCTTTATTGGTAAGCCACCAGTGGTATGACCCGGCCTCGTCTGGGCGGTTCATACCCAATAGTCATATCCCCAACATTAGGCCCCAAGTTTATTTGAACTTGTTCATGTCAATCTTCAATATCCGACGTGTCAAAATCTTGCATCGCCTTTATTTGATAAACCTTGCTATAAACCGCCATGACGTCAGCTCACAGAATTTTCTTAAGCCGCCATGACGTCACTTCACCTTGACTTCGCACATGGCCCAGAACATCTTAATTGATCTTCATCTTAATGAACGTCCCGAGAATCGAGGTGTCCATATAGCCATATAATGATTTCGGCCCCCTCGATTCCCGCGCACGCCTTGCGGCCACCCCCTTATAAATAGGGTCAGGGGGTCTTTATCATTTTCTCCTTCGTCTTCCTCCTTCGCACGGCCGCACCAGCGCTCGAGCTCAGCCGCCGCGACCTCCGATCGCCGCATCGACGTAGGCCGCTGCATCAACCTGATCGGACTAGAGAACTCCGGCCAGCCACCGCTTTCCATCTACAACTGTAAGCGCTTCTCTTCCTCAACTTCAGATCTGCACTAGGGTTCGAGCTTGTTCATCGGTGTTCTTGCTATTCCTTCATTGTTTCCATCAAATATGATGACTTCTAATCCAGATAGGTCATACATCTTGTGCGGAACTAGTTTCAACATCATTTTCATTATTAGAACAACATCTCTCCATAGAAGATCTCATCAGAGTATCCAAACCTTTCCACTGCCGCCACCTTAATTTTAGAATTTTACTGTCTTTTTTAGAACCGTGGTAGATCCAAAATTATTGCTCCATTTTGCAAAATATGTTTGTCCAACACTTAGCCAAATCTAAAGTACCATCACTGGCATGGCGGCTTATACCGCAAACTGTGATCCATCATAAGACACCAAATCTTGTTAAACTGCCACCATATGCTTGATAACTTTTCTGACCCGGCAGTATATCTCCGATTTAACCATGCTTGCTCATAATTTTAATTCTGCAACATATATCTTGACTGTTAGACTCTGTCCGGCTGAACAGCGAAATCCTTAATCTGGTAGGTACCATTAGTCCCCATTTAAGCCGCCAATACTCCAATGTTCATCCCCCGTCTTAATTTGTCAACTGTTCATAGTATTTATCTTTGAACCAATGGTCCAGTTTAATAGCATGACCTTAAGCCGGTAATGTTTCCTTCATTTAGGACCTTGTTCTTCAAGATGGTCAAAACTGTTACTGCTTGCAACTGGGTTGTTTCCCGGGTTACGGAAGAAGATCTGAATACATACGTGCAGACTGGCGTGTTAGCCAAGAAAGAAGCCATCCACTGGAGGGTTCCGGGTAATGAAACTCGCCTTGAGCCCAAAGATGGTGAAGTGGTGGTTTTCATGGATCATATGGTCCAGAGCTTCAGCCCTCCCGGCTCAAGATTCTTTCGAGATGTACTTCACTTTTTAAAGCTTCATCCACAAGATATCGGACCAAACTCTGTCTCAAACATCTGCAATTTCCAAGTGTTCTGCGAGGTGTACCTTCAAGAGGAGCCTACCATAGAACTATTCAGAGAGTTCTACTACATGAATCGGCAGAATGAATTTACAGATGGACATAGCCTTGAACTAGGCGGCATATACATACAATGCCGAAAAGAGGCCATCTTCCCAGCTACTAATCCGCCCAGTCACCCCAAGGACTGGAACTAGACTTGGTTTTATTGCCAAGATACCTCACCAGAAGGAGAGAATCCCCTTCCGGGTTACCGCACGAGCCGACTTAGTAGCAGACATCATCTTCCGGACAGTATTAGCACAACAAAACGGAAGAAATATGTGCCAACTTTTGCAAAGATTCAGGCTCTGATGGCCAACGGCTTGACCAGAATTGATCTAGTTCGCTGCTGGGTCGCCTGGAGAGTCTTGCCTCTAACCGTCCGGCTTGGGTTAATGTGTGAATATACCGGCGAACTGACAGATCCTCAACGTCATTGTAAAACTGAAATGACTAAGGAAGACATCAATGAAATGACTAAGACTTTGTTGAATGAAAGCTTAGAAGATTGCATTAAAGTTTGATTGGCCCCTTTCTGCATTTTGAACAAACCGCCAGATGTAAGTTTGACTCCAGCTCATACTTGATTCATATTTTCATTTGTCTCGCTCGTACTCATTCAATGTTTACAGGCCGGCTCATCTTTCTGGGACAAGAAATTGCCCGAAAACCCAAAGAAGACCCGGACAAAGAATAAGGCTACCAAAAATCCTGCTAAGAAGAAGTCCAACACTGCCGAATTGTTCAATTTGGATGAAAAAGATGATGATGATGAGTCGGAGGTAGAACTTGATTTCCTTGGCTTGTTTTTTGTACATCTTATTGATAATGACTGTTATCAGGATGAAGCGGACGCCAGCCGTGCAGATGATGCAGAGGTAATTATTCTTTCCCCCGGCTCAAAACCTCTGCCAACACAGAAAACTCGACAAGCAAGCCGGAAAGTAAGCTTTTCTCACTCTTTAGCTCACTTGGATCACAACTTTCTTTTGAAGAAGCAGCAACATGAAGCTCGCCGTACAACCCGGCACAGTGGCAGTGGGGTCTTATCCTCCGGCTTACCCAACACCCCAGTACCTTGCAAACATCGACAGGAGGTCTCAAAGATTTCTGACTTAGATTATCCCAAGGCGGGTCTTGTTCGTCAACCTCTTAACCCGTCTGATTCAAATTACTAGGGAACATCTCACTCCTCCTCTGGCGACTCAACGGGAACTCAAATCCTGGCTTTCAAGATTGTGCCTGGGTAAGGGTATATTCAATCATTCAAACTTCATGCCTGTTCAATATACTGACATCTGTGTATTTCTTATCCGCAGTGGTCAGGCCAAGGCCAACAAAAAGGCGAAACTGAACAAACCGGTTGACGAGTCCAACCCATCTAAACCAAAAAAACAACAACCAGAATCCTCTAATCCACTTGCTGAGGCCACCATTGACGACCCGCTGCTAGAAGACCATGAAATCTCCATAGACCGTATGGATGTTGAGCCGGCCATTTCTAAGCCGCCAAGCCCAGCTAAGCCCGCTGAAGAGAAGACTGACGACGTTGTCATCATCGGGTTTGGTTACATAGCACCGGGCAACCCCACTATCTTAGCCAAGCACAGCACGAAGGAAGAAATTTCTGCTGATGATAAAGGCAAGTGGAAGGTAGACTTAGAGAGCTATGCCCAGTTCAGTGCACAAGACATCCATTCTGGTTATTTGAACCGTCTGTACACCAGCCGCGATTTTGAAGCCGGCTTAGTCAATTTGATGAAGGAATGTTATGAGGTAATCCAATCACTATTCGCTTCATAATTACCTGTCTATCAGCCGCCAAGTCTATAGGATATGATAAGATTGAATATGCTGTAGACTTTCCAATTTCCATAAAGAAACTGAACATCATCATTAGTAGCCCCCAAGGGCCGGCTTAAATCATCAAGTTAAGCAGGGACTTTTAAGTAGAAGAAATGAACTTCACATCCGTAGCCCCCAAGGGTTGATTTAACTAGCATACACTGGTGCGCGTCGGTCCTAAAAAACGGTTTAAAACCCCTTTCCGCGACGACATTTGGAACCGTCGCCAAGTGAGTGTGGGCGATAGGGGGTCCTTCCCACACGACCCAGAAACCGTCGGGGATAGGGCCCCTAAAGTACTCCTACTCGTTTCTGCTCGCATTGCCATCGCAGTCGGTATTTTGTGGTGCTACGTTTATGATGCGCGGCCCATCACAAATGGTTCACTATTATAGAACGTGTATGATGCGCGGCCCATCACAAACGGTTCACCGTTAAGAAGATTAGCTAATCGTCGTACGAGTGTCGGACAGGATTACGAAACGTCGGACCGTCGTAACATCGTCGTACACGACAACTATCGCACACGGTATTCTGTGGTGCAACGTTTACGATGCATACTTCATCAGAAATAGTTCATGGTTGCGAATCGTGTACGATAAGGCAACTAACACAAACGTTTAGTTTGCCCGCACCGTTTGTGATATTGTCTGACATCGCACACGCTTTGCAAATGGCAACTGTGTGCATGCTTGCACACGTTTCCTCTCTGTGAACCGTCTCGGATTATGGTGCATATCGCAAACGTTTGTGTTCTACCAACCGTGTGTGCTGTAACAACATGGAGAGCGTAATTTCACCGTAATTTAATTGCTGCTTTTCCAAATTGTACCGGATTTGGATTTGAATTTGAATGTATGCTACAACTTTATTCATATCCATCAGGTTCAAACAACCAATGCATTATTCGATTCATAGGTACATATGTTCAAGAATTACATAAGAACCAAATAAAGAATGATGAACCACAGTTGTATACTTGTACTATTAAAGACGGTAAAGAAAGAGGCGAAATATATTCTGGTTGCTGAACAAGGTGAAGCGGAATGCCCATATTGTGCCCTCCTCCATGCAGAAGGCACGCACGACTCTAGTCCAACCCCTTGTGATGGCCGACCGCCCATCCTTCACGGTCTTCATGAAAACATCTAGATAATCATCGTGTTCTGGTAGAAATACTTTAACCTTTGCATGCCCACCAATCATGTAGTTTGAGAGGTAATCTTGAGTAAACTGCTTTGGCAACCACTGCAAAGGAATAAGATTTCAGACATTGTCATCTAACACAACTCATTATGGGCAGTAAAAAGAAGGCTGCAGAGTTCTTACTTACCATCCTGCAGTTCGCTGTTGTCTTGGATAAAGTGTAAACAAATAGTTTAATTGCCATCTTTGGACCCATTTTACTAACAATCTTTATCAGCTTCCTCACTTGATGCTGGTTCATCGATATCTCATTGCCCCATACGCAGAAAGGGTCGAAACGCGGATCTTTACCAATGACATATGTACCTAAAAGCACCAAGTTAATATTAGAAGCTAAACAGCAATGCACAATGATGTAGTACAACACTCTTTTATAATATGTCTATATACATCCGTATGTGGTAGTCCATTTGAAATCTCTAAAAAGACAAATATTTAGGAACGGAGGGAGTATCTTATAACATCCAATATACTCACATATTAGATGAATTAACATCTTATATTATGGGCCGGAAGGAGTTTAGTTCATTCTTAAAAATTATCTGCTGCTGTATCCACGGGTTACAGTTAGTTTGAGCTAGTTCGGGCTCAAATAGCCCTAAAGTATATCTAAACATGAGGGCTAGTTTGAGCTAGTTGCATCTATAACCCACCCAAAAAAACTAGTATCCAACCCAAGAGGTGCTAATTGGAGCTAGTTCTCCTAGTGCATTTATTGTCAATCTAACCCTGCCATCCAAACAACTCTTTGGATGGAGTTAGTTCAGGGTTAGTAATGAGCTAGAAACTAACTCTAACCTCTAGCTAAGTTGAGTATCCAAACAGGGCTGTGTTGTTGCTGTTGCTGCTGCTGCTCTTCTACGTATATCTAGACATCATTAGAACATTAATGTAACACTCTTCCTTGTTGCTATGTAGCCTAGGATTGCATATTTAGACATTAAGTACAGTGCATGTTGCTATGTAGCCTCAGATATATTACATATGGCCCTAGTTAACCTAAGGAAAAATGGATTGCAGATATATTCAGTTAAAAGTCTGATTCACCGATTAGTCCCTTATCAGCCGCCGACCTATATGGTACCAGCTACGGATATCCTGAACAGTGAGCAGATATAAGCCATGGGATGAAACTAACCTCGATGGAAAACAACAGTCGTTCCCAAAATTGTCCTGTGTAGGTACATCAAGAAGCATGTTAAGCACAACAGGCTAAACATCAACCAAAATTACACATGGCAGACAAAATAATCTCCAAAAGATAGCTTCAGTGTGCAGGTTTAAGCACGCTAGTAAAGCAAAACAAGTGGAAAGGTGTGCTAACTGCAATATGCCTAACATTTAACAACAAGCAAACATGGTCATTCAAACTGGTATTGTGCCGGTCTAAGTACACTGGTTATGGTTAAATAAAAATGGAAAGGCGTGTTAACTACAAGATGCAGCAACCAAATGTAGTCATTCATAGTGGTATTGTTGAAACTGGTACTGATGAAATTGAACTGCACAGTTCATACTTGCACATATAGAACATCACGTTGTGAATAACTGGAATAAACAAGGCATACTACGAACAACCAAAGATAGCATTTGAAACTGAACATATGCTAACTACAAACAACCGAACAATCAAAAAACTTTAAAAGAGGCATATGCTAGCTATAACAGGCTTAACAACAAGCAAATATATGCATTCCTATCGGTATGTTTAAAACTGGATTGATGAAATGTACTGCACAGTAAATAATTGCACATATAGAGCATCACATTGTGAACAACTGAAATAAACAAATCATGGGTTTCCTCACTTGTCACAGATGGGCTCGTTCCCGTGGGAAGAGCATGGACCCTGGATGCCTCCATGTTGTCGCAGATGGGCTCCTTCCCCTTGGAAGAGCACGGCTGTAGGGTGCCCTCCCTGATGTCGCAGACGGGCGCTTTCCCCTTGGAAGAGCAGATGGGCTCTTTCCCCTTGGAAGAGCCGGAGAGGGTGCCCTCCTCGTGGTCGCCGTCGATGAGGTCTGACTTGGAAGCTGTGGATCCCAAGCCAGCGTCGCAGAACGTGTCCTTCAGAATGACAAAAGGGGCTCGATGGCGATGTAGAATGGCAAATTGTTGACAGCGAGCCAGAGGAGATCAGCGGCGGGGCCATGGATGAGATCGACGGCGGTTGAACCCAAGGGGTTGGGGGTGGGCCACTTAACCTGTGACACAGCCCGCCTCAGGGCGTCGCTGTCGATGACCTCGATGTTGTAGCCGGCGGACGAGACATGCCCGCATACTCTAGCCCGCTGCTTGAGTGCCTGCCGCTAGTAATGGTCGTCAGCTTCCTCGGCGACGTAGGGCGAAGAGACCGCTATACACCTCTTTTGGGCCAGTCGCTCCTCGAGCTCCATGGGAAGCGTAGCCGAGCTTAGGTTGTGACGCTCTGGAGTGGGGGATGGGGATGGGGATGGGGATCTGTGGGAAAGGGGGCGTTTGGCAGGCGTCATCTAAGAAACTCAGGGCGGCCTGGGTATGGAGATTGGTGGGTAAGTTGCATGGGCAAACCGGCAGATGTTGATAATGGAGGCCTTGCAGCGGTAGCGGCAGCGGGGACTTTGCTAGGGTTTTGAGGGAGGGAGGGTGTGTGTGTGTGTGTGCGCGCGCGCACGCCCGAGGAGGTTTTGGTGTGTGTGTGTGTGTGGAGGGGGGCGGGGTGTTTGAGGAAATGACGCGGGTACTGAAAATTTTACTATGCGGGAGTCAAACGCGGGAGTGAAATGCCGGGCTATTGAAATTTTTGATGATAGTGCATCGCACACGGTCCGGAGATAACAACCGTGTGTTATGAAAAAGAAAAACCCTCGAGGCGGGCAGATATTTTCGATGCAGGCGGGATTGGGAACAAGAAACATCGCACACGGTCCGGAGATAACAACCGTGTGTTATGAAACAGAAAAACCCTCGAAGAGGGTAGATATTTTTGAGGGGGAGCCTCGTGGAGCCCAATGTACTGTGCAGATGTGTGCGTGACAGGTGCACCGGCGTGGCACACGGTTAGTTTGAGTGAACCGTGTCTGTTGCGTCATCCGACTTTTCTAATGTTCATAAATTTGGCGAAAAATGACGCGGGAGAGGGTCAGAACACGAACACACTTGCATGTGGACCAAATTTATGTATCAAAAGGGTGGTTTGATTTTCAAATACCAAATGCAACTTCGATGTGGCACCTCTCTCGCAAAGCGCGCGGTATTGCTTGCTCCCACCCTCTCGTGTCAGCACGAAGGGAATCCTAAGCTATGAATGCATGCCCCCTCCCCCTCAACCGAGGTTCACCTAGCAAAGTGCGAAGTAGCTAGCAGCCCCCCTCCTCCCTCGTGTCGACACGAAGGGAATCCTAAGCTATATATGAATGCATGCCCCCTCCCCCTCAACCGAGGTTCACCTAGCAAAGTGCGAAGTAGCTAGCAGCCCCCCTCCTCCCTCGTGTCGGCACGAAGGGAATCCTAAGCTATATATTAATGCATGCCCCCAACCGAGGTTCACCGTAGCAAAGTGCGAAGTAGCTAGCAGCCCCCTCCCTGATACGTCTCCAACGTATCTATAATTTTTTATTGTTCCATGCTATTATATTATCCATCTAGGATGTTTTATATGCATTTATATGCTATTTTATATGATTTTTGGGACTAACCTATTAACCTAGAGCCCAGTGCCAGTTTATGTTTTTTCCTTGTTTTTGAGTTTTACAGAAAATGAATACCAAACGGAGTCTAATTAACGTGCCAATTTTTGATGATTTTTTATGGACCAAAAAAAGCCCCCGGAGTAAAAGAGTTGGGCCAAAAGAGTCCCGAGCCGTCCACGAGGGTGGGGGGCGCGCCCTACCCCCTGGGCCCGTCCCCCTATCTCGTGGACGACTCGGAGACCCCCCTGACGTGAGACCTATGCCAAAAATTCCTATAAATACAAAAACCTCCAGAAAATAACCTAGATCGGGAGTTCCGCCGCCGCAAGCCTCTGTAGCCACCAAAAACCAATCGGGACCCTGTTCCGGCACCCTGCCGGAGGGGGATCCCTCACCGGTGGCCATCTTCATCATCCCGGCGCTCTCCATGATGAGGAGGGAGTAGTTCACCCTCGGGGCTGAGGGTATGTACCAGTAGCTATGTGTTTGATCTCTCTCTCTCTCTCTCTCGTGTTCTTGATTTGGCACGATCTTGATGTATCGCGAGCTTTGCTATTATAGTTGGATCTTATGATGTTTCTCCCCCTCTACTCTCTTGTAATGGATTGAGTTTTCCCTTTGAAGTTATCTTATCGGATTGAGTCTTTAAGGATTTGAGAACACTTGATGTATGTCTTGCGTGGGATACCCGTGGTGACAATGGGGTATTCTATTGATTCACTTGATGTATGTTTTGGTGATCAACTTGCGGGTTCCGTGACCTTGGGAATCTATGCATAGGGGTTGGCACACGTTTTCATCTTGACTCTCCGGTAGAAACTTTGGGGCACTCTTTGAGGTAATTTGTGTTGGTTTGGATAGATGAATCTGAGATTGTGTGATGCATATCGTATAATCATACCCACGGTGTTGGGGATATAACTATTGAATATAAACCGCCCAGGAAGGGCCGGGTTATACTCATGGTGAGTTAGTCATATTGAAGCCCATGAAGACAAGGAGTATGGAGCTTTACGGAGGAGATTTAACAAGAGGGCCCAAGGCCTAAAGGCGGATTAGGGCCCTTAAATGTAAACCGCCATATGATGTATGACTTGTGTTGTAAGATAGGAAAGGGTAGAAACCGAGCCGGACACGTTTATGAGCCGGCCGGGATTCTGTAAACCGCCAGGTGTCAACCTGTGTATATAAAGGGACGACCCGACGATGATTTAGGGACAAGAAACAACAGATCGAGAGCCAGGCAAAGCGTATTCGCTCCCTGGTCATCGAAACCCTAGCAATACCACCTCAACTGGATTAGGCCTTTACCTTCACCGCAAGGGGCCGAACCAGTATAAACTCTTTGCGTCCTTTGTCCCGCTTTAACCCCTTTAAGCTAACTATGTTGCGATGGCTCCATGACTAAGTCCTCACACTAGGACATCTGCCGTGACAAAACCACGACAGATGGTGCCCACCGTGGGGCAATCACACGATGGTTTCAAGTTCTTAGAGGGCAGTTTTGAAGGGCTCAAGGGATACGCTGTGGGCCTGATGACCAAGAGTCGTCGCGGCAAGCTCTACATCGACGATGCGGGCTGGGGCCCCGAGGCCGGCTCAATTGAGTACGGGTACCGGGTCCCCTTCGGCGGAATTCACATCTTCATTGGCAAGATCGGCGAACCGCGCCCTGAGCCGGACATCTGCACCGACATCGTCGAAACGGCTCAGCGACCTGCCCGGGTTCAGCCTGCCATGAAGCATGCCTTCGTGGGAGTCATCCACGGAGCGGAATCTGAGGACAGATCGACATCTGGTGATGAAACCGTCGTTTACTCCGATGCGAGTCATCTACCGAAGAGACCGAGTCATTGTACTAGCTGCAAGACGGACGGCTTGGGGGCTGTTCCGATGGCGACGGTATTCCGGACCCCTTCGATCCACCGAGCCGAGTTGCGATCTTTATGGCCGGTACACAACCAGTGCAGCACTCTTCGAATGCAGCAGCAATGATCTCCGGGTCAGCAGCGGCGACAGTAGTCGGGGCAGGAGGCCCTGTGCGGCCGCCGGCTCAGGTTTTGTCCAACATATTTGACACTTTGGCAACGCTGCTAGCGGCAGAGGTTAACCCGGCGAATCAGGATCAGCATAACGCAGAAGTTGCGAAAGTGAAGGATCAGATAGCTCAAGCCAAGGCAGACCTGGCAGCTGAGGACACCAGGATGGCTGTAGAACGGGCCGAGTTGGATGCACAGGCTTACCGACTTATGTTAGATCAAAACGCTTCAAATGATGTCATGCGGAGAAGGTACCGGTCTCACCTGCCTCCGGTTTATGAGACAAGGAATCTCTTTAACACGCTAGGAGCAGGAACCAGTAACTAACCAGTGGTAAACTGGGTGGAAGCACCTGGAACGGGGGCGCCGGTTCAGCCACGCACGATGGATCTGCCTCGTCAGAACAATATCCCGTCACAACACATACCAACGCCTCCGGGTCATTACTCTAACCCTTTGGATAACATTGTCGCTGCCGCTTCACGATTGGCGGCTCTCCCAGTCGAAGGCGAGTCCCCAGTAGCGGTTGAGACACGACGGGCTAGAGAGCTCCTTCAGACAGCCTTGACTCAGCAGCAGGCTTATTCGTACAGCCACGAGAGGATTCATTCCACCCCCCGCCCAAGCCGGAGTTACAGCAGGCATATTGATGAACCGGCTGTGTCAAGCAGTGCGCGGAACCGTAACCTGCCTCGTGGGCATAACCCGGCGGGCGGTGGTGCTAATGCTCAGAACGTGGTGGATCACGGTAGAGCACGTCGAGAAGCCGAGCTAGCGGCATAGTACGCGGCCCGTCAGCTTACTCTGGTTCGTCCAACAACTTCGGTGGAACCAGGTGTTGCTTTCAGTTCTTTGGGGTACCGTGTCTCACCCCGGCTCTACGTAATGTGCGGCTGCCCAAGGATTTCAAAGGTCCTCGTAAAGTGCCCAATTACACTGCCGACTTGCCCCCCGAATCATGGATTGAGAGCTATGAGATGGCGATGGAAATGCTGGCGTTGACGATGCTGCATGTGCTAAATACTTCACCATGATGTTGGAGGGAACAACTCATACTTGGCTAAAAAGTTTACCAGCTAACTCCATTGGATCATGGGCCGAGTTAAAGACCCAGTTTATCCAGAATTTCAAAGACACGTGCAAGCAACCCATGTCAATTGTGGATTTAGCCGCCTGTGTCCAAGAAGAAGGTGAATCGACAACCCATTGGGTGCGCCGGGTCTCAGCAATCCCGCATTCGTCGGACCGCATCAACGCCGATTCAACAGTCTTAACGTTGGAAGGCAATTGCCGGTTCACGCCTCTGAAGCTGAAGTTAGGACGGCTCAAGCGTCACTGCAATGACATGGGGACACTTATGGTGGCTCTAGTTAAATACGCTGACTCTGATGGTACCAAGGACCCCGAGTCTGACAATGAAAAGCTGGGAAAGGGAAAGAAGAGCAGCAGCACCAGAGGGCAACAACATAACCCGGCGGGCCATGGAAACAACGGTAAGCGCAAGGCTGATAACAGTTTGGATTTTGTGGCTAACACCAACACACAGAATAATGGTAAGCGTCGTAAGGGTAAACCACCCCCGTGGAGTGGAGGATCAGGTATCAATCTTGAGCACCTGTTAAACCAGCCTTGCCCAAGACACGGGACGCGAGAAAGGCCGTCTACGCACCTCTGGAAGGATTGCTTTATTATGAAGGTGTTCAAAAATTCAAATCTTTTCCAAGATGGTCATGGACCGGGTGGCGGTTCAGGACCCGGTTTTCATGGGCCGGGTTACGGCGGAGGTGGTTCTGGCTCAGGATTTCAAGGCAATCATGGCAACCAAGGTGGTTATAATCAGCAGCATAATCAGGGAGTCAACAGCAGCAACAGTCGGGTTATCAGAGCAACCCCAAGCAGTTGAATAGTGGGCAGTATCATGTCTTCACCACTAGCCTATGCAAGCGCGACCAGAAGCTTCATAAGAGAGCAGTGAACTCCGTTGAACCGGCAGTTCCCCGTTATTTGCGCTGGTCTGAGCAGCCCATCGTATGGAGTCAAGAAGATCACCCGCCCCGGGTTGATAATCCGGGTCACCTGGCACTGGTGGTGGCACCTCAGGTTGGAGGGTATAAGTTCACCAAGGTACTCATGGACGGGGGGAGCAGCATCAATATTCTCTATTATGAAACCTTCCGTCCCATGGGGTTGACAGATAAAAATCTTAAACCATCGAACACTGTTTTCCATGGTGTGGTGCCTTGTAAGTCGGCGTATCCAGTCGGTAAGATAACCTTGGAGGTTGCTTTTGGAGATGATCACGACTCTAGATCAGAGACATTGACCTTTGAAGTGGTGAAAATCAAGAGCCCTTATCATGCCCTGTTTGGACGGCCGGCTTATGCTAAGTTCATGGCAAGGCCCTATTATGTTTATGTGCAGCTCAAGATGCTGGGTCATAATGGGACTATCATGGTACATGGGAGCCGTAAGATAGCTTTGGAATGTGAAGAAGGTGATGTGGCTTATGCTGAGTCGGTTTGTGCAACAGAGGAGTTGAAGTTTTATAAGGACAATGTTGATCCGGCGGATATGACTTCTTTGAAAAAGCCAACTACAGAGCATGATCCGGCCTTGAAGTTTAAATCGGCTCATGAGACTAAGTTAGTTGATTTTGTTCCTGGCGATTCATCCAAGCAGTTTAGCATCAGTGCTAATCTGGATCCGAAATAGGAAAGCGCGCTCATCGAGTTCATCCGTGAGAACCGGGACATCTTTGCATGGAAACCTTCTGACATGCCAGGTGTACCGAGGGAACTTGCTGAGCACACTCTTAACATCGATCCCAAGTTTAAACCGGTCAAGCAGTTTCTCCGCCGCTTCAATGAAGAAAGGCGCAAGGCCATTGGTGAGGAGGTAGCCCGGCTCTTGGCAGTAGGGTTCATTGTGGAGGTTTTTCACCCTGAGTAGTTAGCTAACCCGGTGCTGGTGCTTAAGAAGAACGACACTTGGCGTATGTGTGTGGACTACACAGATTTGAACAAGGCTTGTCCAGCTGATCCCTTTGCTCTCCCTCGTATTGATCAGATTATTGATGCTACGGCGGGTTGTGAGCGTTTGAGTTTTCTGGATGCTTACTCTAGTTATCATCAGATCAAGATGGCAGTTAAGGACCAGGAGAAGACGGCTTTCATAACTCCGCTTGGAGCCTTCTGCTATGTGTCTATGCCTTTTGGGCTCAAGAGTGCCCAGGCGACTTAACAGCGATGTGTGCAAAATTGCCTTCACAGTTAGATTGGGCGCAATGTTCATGTTTATGTAGATGACATTGTGGTGAAGTCAAGAAAGAAGGAGACCCTGATTGATGATTTAAAGGAGACGTTTGACAATCTCCGGGTCTACAAGATGATGCTTAACCCGAAAAAATGTGTCTTTGGCGTACCAGCAGGCAAGCTTTTGGGTTTTTTGGTGTCTAGCAGGGGCATTGAAGCTAATCCGGAGAAGATCAAAGCCATTACTTCCCTGGCTAAACCGGCGTGTGTCAATGATGTTCAGCGTTTGGCGGGTCGGATTGCAGCTTTGAGCCGGTTTATAAGCCGCCTTGGAGAAAAGGCCATCCCTTTGTATCAGATGATGAAGAAGTCAGATGATTTCGTTTGGAGTGATGCTGTTAATGAGGCGTTTGAGGATTTGAAGAAACAGCTGGCTGAGCCGCCCATTCTTGCTGCTCCTATTGATAAAGAGCCCTTGTTGTTACATGTGGCTGCTAATGCCCGGGCTGTCAGCGTAGCCATTGTGGTGGAACGGAAAGAGGCAGGCAAAGAATACCCGGTTCAGAGACCAGTTTACTACGTCAGTGAGGTGCTTATCGAGTCTAAGCAGAGGTATCCGCACTGGCAGAAGCTGGTATATGGGGTGTTCATGGCCAGCAGAAAGCTCAAGCAGTACTTTCAAGGACATCCTATTACGGTGGTCAGCTCTGCTCCTTTGGGAGATATCATTCAAAATAGAGAAGCCACAGGACGAGTTGCCAAGTGGGCCATTGAACTTGGATCCCATGGTCTGAAGTATGTGCCTCGCACGGCCATCAAGTCACTAGCACTCGTGGATTTTATCAATGACTGGACAGAGTTGCAGGCGCCTGAAGATAAACCGGATAACACATACTGGATAATCCATTTTGATGGGTCCAGGCAACTGGAAGGCTCGAGGGCTGGAGTTGTGCTTGCTTCCCCTCGAGGTGACAAATTTTGTTATGTTCTCCTGTTGATGTTTCCTTGTACTAACAATGCAGCTGAGTATGAGGCCTTACTTCACGGTCTTCGGATGGCTAAGGAGATGAACTTAAGCTGGGTGAGATGCTTTGGCGACTCGGATTTAGTAGCTCAACAAGTCTCTGGTTAGTGGGATTCTAAGGATCCACTCATGGTGGCTTATCGACGAGAAGTGGATGTTATTGCTGGTTACTTCAAAGGTTATCAAGTTGAGCATATTGATCGGAGGAAAAATGAAGCGGCCGATGCCTTAAGCCGGTTGGGTTCTCAACGTAAACCGGTGCCGCCTAATGTCTTTCTTGATGTCTTGCATAACTCGTCGGTTAAGTTACTAACGGAGGAGGATTTGGCTATTCCTGACCCGGAAGCTCAGTTGGTGGTGACGGTTCATGCCATTCCTGATTGGACAGTCCCTTATTTGGCTTATATGACCCGGGGCGAGTTACCTGAGGATGAAACTTTAGCCAGGCAGATAACCCGGCGGTCTAAGTCAATGACAATTGTCAATGGAGAGCTACATCGCTGCAGTGTTACAGGGGCTTTTCAACGTTGTGTTTCTCCAGAAGAGGGTCGTGAGATCCTGCATGAGATTCATGAAGGGGATTGTGGTCATCATGCCGGTTCAAAGTCTCTCGTGGCCAAGGCTTTTCGTCACGGATTTTACTGGCTGACAGCTCATGCTGATGCTGAAGATCTGGTCAGTAAATGTGATGGTTGTCAGAAGTTTTCACGACGCGCCCACGTGCCGGCTCAAGGATTGAGGATGATTCCAATTACTTGGCCGTTTGCAGTCTGGGGGCTTGACATGGTTGGGCCTTTCAAGAGGTCCAAGGACAAAAAGACACACCTTCTAGTGGTGGTTGACAAGTTTACAAAGTGGGTTGAGGCAGAGCGCATCAGTAAATGTGATGCGGCGACGACGGTTCAGTTCATGAAAAAGGTGATTTTCCGTTTTGGCTTTCCCTACAGTATCATAACTGACAATGACACTAATCTGTCCAAGGGTGCTATGAAAGAATTTTGTCAACGTGAGCACATCCGGCTTGACATGTCATCAGTGGCTCACCCCCAATCTAACGGTCAAGCGGAGAGAGCCAATCAAGAGATCCTGAGAGGCATCAAGCCCCGGCTTATGGTTCCTTTACAGAGGACGCTGGGTTGTTGGGTGGAGGAGTTACCTTCTGTGTTATGGAGCATCAATACCACCCCCAAAAGGTCTACGAGTTACACACCTTTTTTCATGGTTTAGGGAGCATAGGCGGTTCTCCCTAGTGACATCCGTCATGACTCGCCTCGTGTGGCGGCTTATGTTGAAGCTGACAATGATAAAGCACGTCAGGAAGCACTTGACCTGTTAGATGAGGAGCGTGACATTGCAGCGGCTCGTTCGGCGATTTACCAGCAAGATCTGCGCCGTTATCACAGCCGCCGGGTTAAAACCAAAAGTTTTCAAGAAGGCGATCTAGTGCTCTGGCTCATCCAGGATCAGACTGATATGCACAAGTTATCCCCACCTTGGGAGGGACCCTTTGTGGTCAGCAAGAATCTGAACAACGGGTCATACTACCTTATCGATGTTCGAGAGCGCAAATACTCACATAAATCGGAGGAGGAGACCCACCGGCCGTGGAATATTGCTCATCTTCGTCCTTACTACACCTGAGCCATATGCTCCTCTTATGTACATATTTTTGACAATGTATGATCAATATAATAAACTGGCATCCCTGCTAAAGCGGGGCCTCTGTCATATTTTTCCTTCAAATAAAGAGTTTCTGGTCACTTGGGGGCTTCTGTTTATAAAGCAGAGTTCTGATTGCCCGTTGATCCAACTTATATGCCACATAAAAAAATATAAAACTTGGGGGCTTGCTGCCCAAAGTCAAAAGGGACCAAAGAGAGTCTGTTGCAAAACCACAACTCAAACATAGGCGCCCATTGAGCACAGCTCAAAATATTGCTTGGGGGCTCTTTTGTTCTAAAGAACAAAGAGTCTATAACCTTGTAATAGGCTATAAAAGCCAGGCTTGGAAGCCAGGTGTATTCACCTAAAACCCCGGGTTATCCTGCCTTTTTTAAGTAAGTCACTCCGCCCAAGTAATCCTGGTAAGACCCGTCGAACGTTTGACAAGTCAATCTTATACAGACCCTGAACTTGTCATAGTTAAAATGGCGATTGGTTAATGTGAGGTCCATCTTATAAGGTTTGTAAAACGGTATAACTCAGTGGCCTGGCAGCCCATGAAAAGCCTCGTTTTGGGCCTGGCAGCCCATGAAAAGCCTCGCTTCTTGCATGTTTCTTTTGAATTTTTTCTTTTTGAGGTTTATTTTGATGACGTTTATATTAATCTGGTGTTTATTGAACCGGTCTGGCTTTTGACTATAAGTCGCCAGTACCAACTTAAAAGATAACCGGTGTCTATTGACCCGGCTTGGCTTTCGACTATAAGTCGTCAGTACACGATCAGCTACAATCCGGTGTTTATTGACCTGGCCTGGCTTTCGACTACAAGTCGCCAGTATGATATAAGGATAATCCGGTGTTTATTAAACCCGGTCCGGCTTTGCTATAAACCGGCAAACATAGGAGGAATTATCAATATTCAGGATTTGGGTTATCACCCTTACTACAATAAGTTGGTAAACCAACAACGTGATTCAATATCATAGGTATGATATATTTCATATTTGATTATTCTTAAGTACAGCCTTGGTTATAAACCCTGGCTATGTTGGGTATCATGACCTGTCCGGCGATAAACCGCCAGGGCATTTTTTATCTGTTATGTGCAGGGACAGATTCCACATTGTTAAAACAATAAGTACGCATGGTATATCTTAACATGGCGGATTAAACAATATCTTGCAAAATAAATATGCAAGATGGCATAGCGGATCAAAAGTTCCAGTTAGCCTATTACGAAGGTGTTTTGTTCCCAAAAGAATAAGCTGTTTTCAACAAAGTTGTGCAGCATGCAGAAGCTAAACCGGCACGGTTTATGAATCTTCGTCAGGATGACTTGAAGGTTGCGGATCATCTTGTGCCGGTTCATCCTCCTCCTCTCCACCTAGCGGCTGGAAGTCAATAGTTGCCCAACCAATCCCAGTTAAGGCTCTGAATACAGCTTCATCACTTATAAGGGTGGAGGGGTCAACATCAGGGGCATAGGTATGCTTACAGATTGGAGGAATAAGAGTTGGAGTCTCATAGGTTGGCGGATTAATTCTCTTGTTATCAGCATCATAAACCGACTGATAATGAGAAAGATCGGCTTCTTCAGCCAATTTGCTAGCCAACGGACGCATCTCCTTTGTTAAAGCCCTGAGGTCATTATTATCAAAATCTGATCCGTCCTCCTTAAAGCTTGGATAGCCATTTCCCACATCAGCTGGACCAAGATCAGGTACCCATGCTTTGGCCCGAGTTAGTGCTGTCAGAGCACCTGCCCTTGCAGCTAATCTTTTTAGCTCTTCAAACCGGCCAGACATCATTGACAATCTTTCTAGTGTTTACTTGATCAAAGTCGGGGGCGGCTTATTGTGGGAGGCCATGCAGATGATCCGCTGTGCACCGGTATATAGTTGCTCTATAAGAGTATAGGCAGCCTTCAATTTATTCCGCATGTTTGAGCCAAGGTGAGCGATGCGAGATCCTGCATCATACACAATAATCAGTAAACCGACAGTTTTGTGGATATTACATGATTCAAAGCTTATGAAGAGGTTCTTTACCGAAAACAACAGAAGTCATGGCATCTATTTGCCGTTTCAAGCCAGTCAGCTCTTCTGTTACTGGATTAAGGGCCGCTTCAGCATCGTCAGCCCTCTTCAGCAGAGCTGCCTTCTCTGTGTCCCAGCCCGCACGCTCGTTCTTAAAGTTCTCCCTCAGTTTTTCCATGGCTGCTAAAGTGCCAGTGAGTTCTTCTTTCGCTTTGGACGTTTCGGTTTGTTGAGACTTGACATTTTCTTGAAGGTCGGCAATTTGGGATTCTTTTTGGCTCAGTTCAGCCTGCAAGAGACATACATGTTATGAGTTAACAGTACATATTTGAAGTACCAAGCACATAACAAGTTATACACTTGGCACTTGGGGGCTAATGCTTATTGCTTTTTATCAAAAATTCCTTGCAAGTCCCAAGCTCAATTCAAGTATTATTCTTGGCACTTGGGGGCTAATGCATATTTGCTCAATCAGCCTGGTGGTTAATCGGTTTACCAAGGTGTTCAACAACAATTTTGAGTTTCCTAGGATAAAAGTCCCGGTTCATCTTCAAAAAATAAACCGGCCCTTGGGGGCTACACAAGTGAAATTGAAGGATTAATATTCTAAAGTCCCGTTTCATCTTGAAAAGATACACCGGCCCTTGGGGGCTACATAGGCAAAAGTTGAAGTATTATAAAAGTCCCGGTTTATATTGGTATTATAAACCGACCCTTGGGAGCTACTGGTGTTGGTATTATAAATTGGATAAAAGGGAGGAATAATTATGCAAAGTTAACAATACTTACCTCATATCGCTCCTTCATCATGTTCACTAAGCTGGCTTCATAGTCGCGGCTTGTGTACAGGCGGTTTAAAAACCCAGAATGGATGTCTTGGGTGCTGAGATGGGCATAGTTTTCCAAGTCTGCTTTCCACTTACCCTTGTCAACAACAGAGATTTCCTCTTTGGCACTGTGTTTTGACAGAGCAATGGGGTTGCCAGGAGTTGTGTAGCCAAAGCCAGTAACTACAACATCATCTGTTTTGTCATCAACAGCTTTGACTGGGCTTGGCGGTTTATCAGCCGCTTTAGCTGGGCTTGGCGGATCGACAGCATGACCCGTTGGATCATTTTCCATCTGTTCAACAAAGGTTTCATGATCTTGCGGTGGCGGATCATCAAGAATAGCATCAACATTTGGCTCAAACGGTTCTGGGGTCCTCTCCGGTTCAATGGCCGGGTTATCATCAGCCGGTTTATTCAACTTGGCCTTTTTGCTGGGTCTAGGCTTGGCATTGAGGAACAAATATAAAGGTTAGTACAGTGGGAAAACATAAGGTGTTAAGGGTTAATTTAAGCATAACTCACCCAGGAACCATTTTGAGGGTTGGAAGTTGCGTTTCTGTTGATTCGCCAGAAGAGGAATGGGAAGTTCCCTGATAATTTGAATCAGATGGAGTAAGAGGTTGCCGGAAATAATCGGCCTTAGGAGAATGTGGGTCATCATTATAAGAGACCTCTGGGCGACGTTTACGAACCGGCGTGTTCGGTAAACCGGAAGAAGTTATCACATGGCCGCTATGCCGAGTTGTTCGGCAAGCTTCGTGTTGCTGTTTCTTCAAAAGAAAGTTTGGATCCATGTGAGCTAGAGGGTGAGAAAATCTTACTTTCCGGTTTGCTTGATGGGTTTTCAGAGTTGGCAGAGGTTCTGAGCCGGAGGAAAGAATAATTACCTCTACATCACCAGCTTGGCTAGCCTCTGCGTCCTCCTGATAATAATCATTATCAATAAGATGTATGAAGAAGGAACCAAGTGAATCAACTTCTACCTCTGACTCGTGATTTTCATCGTCGTCATCAACATTTAAATCGGTGGAGTCGGCGGTTTTCTTTTTGGCAGGCTTCTTGGTGACCTTAGTCTTGACACGAGGGGTTTTCGCCGGTTTATCCTGCGGCTTCTTCTTCCAGAACGGATCGTCACCCTGTCAAAGATTGACAAAAGTTATAAGGGAATATAAAAAAAGGGTCGGATTAAAACAAGAGTTACGTAATTCTTACAGCTGGCGGTTTATTGGAAACGCAGAAAGGACTAAGCCCTGTTTTACTGCATTCGGCCACCGGCTCATCCAGCATCTTCTTAACAGCTTCAGTAATTTCAGCATCAGATAGCTGGATATCAATATGGCGTTGAGGGTCTTTTAAGTTCCCTGTGTATTCACACATTAAACCGGGGTGACGGCTTAGAGGCAAGATACTCCAAGAAACCCAGCAACGGACAAAGTCGATGCCTGTTAAATCGTTTGCCACAAAGGCTCGGAGTTTCGAAAGTTGTGGTGCATACTTGGCTTGTTCCTTTGCGCTGAGTCGTTGGGGAAACAGATGTGTACTGGTAAGCCGGTGAGCACGATAACCCGGCAGAGGATTTTCTTCAGCTGGAGACGTATCTCGACAATTGAACCAAGTCTGATTCCAGTCTTTGGGGTGACTATGATGCTTGGCATGAGGGAAATGACATCTTTCCTCTTCTGAATTGAAACCCCGCCAAGTTCAGTATTGGGCCCATCCGTAAATTCAGTACGACGGTTCAAATAGAAGAAGTCTCTGAACAGTTCAACAGTGGGTTCTTCCTGCAGATAAGCCTCGCAAAACACTTGAAAATTAGAAATATTGGACACTGAGTTAGGTCCAATATCTTGAGGGTGGAGTTGGAAGCTAGCAAGCACATCACGGATTTTTTTTGATCCGGGAGGGCTAAACCCTCGACCCAGATGATCAACGAACACAATCACTTCTCCATCCTTGGGCTCAGGAGGATTTTCTGGACCAGGGGCTCTCCAGTGAATGACTTCCTTTTTTGTTAAAGCACCGGTTGCGACACACCCGTTCAGTTGTTCTTCAGTAACCCGGGAAGGAACCCAGTTGCAAGCATAAAAAGACTTGGCCATTTATTCAACAACCTGAAGGAAGGTTTGTACCGGTTTAAGATTCATGATTGGCAAGCATAAAGTGTTGCAGGTTAAGAGACAGAAAGTGTTAAAGCATGCAAAATTGTTAAACCGGAGGTTGATGTTATCAGAATTATAATGACAAGTGCTGGGGCGGCGCGAGGAAGACGACGAGACGAAGAGGCACAGGGGGGGGAAGTGAAAATGACCCCCGACCCTATTTATAAGGAGAATGGATAAGTGGCAGGCACGGGAATCGAGGAGATTGAAAAACGTATCTGTAGATATGCAGACGCCTCGATTTTTGGAGATTCATTAAAGGAGAGATATTAAAAAAATTGGTTCAGTATAAAGTTAATGGCAGATGACGTCACGACGGATTATCATGGTCTAGGAAGATGACGTCATGGCGGATTACAAGGTTTTCGGGAAAGTATGGAAAGAATTTTCTTAGGTACTGAAGATTGACATGAACATGTTCAAATCAATCTGGGGCCTAATGTTGGGGATATAACTATTGAATATAAATTGCCCAGGAAGGGTCGGGTTATACTCATGGTGAGTTAGTCATATTGAAGCCCACGAAGACAAGGAGTATGGCGCTTTACGGAGGAGATTTAACAAGAAGACCCAAGGCCCAAAGGTGGATTAGGGCCCATAAATGTAAACCGCCATACGATGTATGGCTTGTGTTGTAAGATAGGAAAGGGTAGAAACCGAGCTGGACACATTTATGAGCCGGCCGGGATTCTGTAAACCGCCGGGCGTCAACCTGTGTATATAAAGGGACGACCCGGCAACGATTTAGGGACAAGAAACAACAGATCGAGAGCCAGGCAAAGTGTATTCACTCCCTGGTCATCGAAACCCTAGCAATACCAGCTCAACTGGATTAGGCCTTTACCTTCACCGCAAGGGGCCGAACCAGTATAAACTCTTTGCGTCCTTTGTCCCGCTTTAACCCCTTTAAGCTAACTACGTTGCGATGGCTCCACGACTAAGTCCTCACACTAGGACATCTGCCGTGACCAGTTGCGGTCATTAGGGTTTTGGTTGAGAGAACTTGAGGTGACATTGGAGTATCTAGGTGACATCAGAGTATCTAGGTGACATTAGGGTTTTGGTTGATTTGCGTCTTAAGGTGTTATTCTAGTACGAACTCTAGGATAGATCGAACGGAAAGAATAGCTTCGTGTTATTTTACTACGGACTCTTGAATAGATCGATTAGAAAGAATAACTTTGAGGTGGTTTCGTACCCTACAATAATCTCTTCATTTGTTCTCCACTATTAGTGACTACGGAGTGACTCTTTGTTGCATGTTGAGGGATAGTTATATGATCCAATTATGTTATTATTGTTGACAGAACTTGCACTAGTGAAACTATGAACCCTAGGCCTTGTTTCCTAGCATTGCAATACCATTTACGCTCACTTTTATCGCTTGCTACCTTGCTGTTTTTATATTTTCAAATTACAAAAACCTATATCTACCATCCATATTGCACTTGTATCACCCTCTCTTCGTCGAACTAGTGCACCTATACAATTTACCATTGTGTATTGGGTGTGTTGGGGACACAAGAGACTCTTTGTTATTTGGTTGCAGGGTTGCTTGAGAGAGACCATCTTCATCCTACGCCTCCCACGGATTGATAAAACTTAGGTCAACCACTTGAGGGAAATTTGCTACTGTCCTACCAACCTCTGCACTTGGAGGCCCAACAATGTCTACAAGAAGAAGGTTGCGTAGTAGACATCAAACAGTTTTTGGCGCCGTTGCCGGGGAGGTGAGTGCTTGAAGGTATATATTTAGATCTTGCAATTGAATATTTTTTCTTGTTTTATCACTAGTTTATTCTATAAAAGAAAACTACAAAAAATGGAATTAAGGTTGCCTCATATGCTTCATCTTTTTAATGTCTTTCGTGAAAATGATGGGAAGGAAAATTGTGCTCAACTACTAGAAGAAGAATTACATAGAATGCTTGGCATAATATATGTGAATGATGAGCATGATTGCAATGTTGTTAGTATGAATTCTTTGAATACCCATGATGCTAATGGTATGCAAAGCCACAAGATTGGGGATGCTATGTTTGATGAAGATGATATGTTTTGTCCCCCAAGTTTTGATGAGCAAATTTATTATGATGATAGCATGCCTCCTATTTATGATGATTATATTGATGAAAGTGGCTTTGGAAGAGTGTCAACTTTAGGAAGTAATGATCCCACTATTTTGGAGGGTGTTGAATCTTATTGTGACAATTATGAAAGTGGATTTGGAGAGGTCATGACTTTATTTAGTAATGATTCCACTATCTTGGAAGAGGTTTCAATTGATTATGATGAGAACAAAGTTGCTACTTATGATGATTATTGTGATGACACTTATGCTGTAAAAAGTAGTGATGATTATATTAAAACTTGTCATGATTATGATTACCTTTTTCTAAACATTACCCTTTTAATGTGGAAACAATTTATAGTATTCGAGTTTCTTATGATACTCCCACTATTCCGAATGAGAAGAATTTTGCTTATGTGGATAGTAGTAAAATTTCTATGCTTGTAGATCATGAAAAGAATGCTTTTATGTGATGGTTATATTGTTGAATTCATTCATGATGCTACTAAAAATTATTATGAGGGAGGAACATATTCTTGTAGGACTTGCAATAATATCAAGTTTCCTCTCTATGCGCTTAAGGTTTTAAAGTTATGCTTGTTTTGCCTTCCTATGCTAGTTGATTATTGTTCCCATAAGTTGTTTGCTCACAAAATCCCTATGCATAGGAAGTGAGTTAGACTTAAATGTGCTAGTCATATTATTCATGATGCTCTCTTTATGTTTCAATTCTGATCTTTTATGTGAGCATCATTGAAATCATCATGCCTAGCTAGGGGCGTTAAACGTTAGCGCTTGTTGGGAGGCAACCCAATTTTATTTTTGTTGTTTGCCTTTTGCTCCTGTTTAGTAATAATTCATCTAGCCTCTGTTTATATGTGGTTTTATGTTTTAATTAGTGTTTGTGCCAAGTAGAACCTTTGGGAAGACTTGGGTGAAGTCTTTGTGATCTTGCTGTAAAAAACAGAAACTTTAGCGCTCACGAGATTAGCTGCTATTTTTTTACTGGAGAGTGCTTTTAGGTTGATTATTTTTGAACATGATTAATAGACAAATTCCTCAGGTCCACCAATTTATTTCAGAATTGTTTTAGTTACAGAAGTATTAGAATGATACAGATTACTACAGACTGTTCTGTTTTTGACAGATTTAGTTTTCATTGTGTTTTTTGCTTATTTCGATGAATCTATGAGTAGTATCGGTGGGTATGAACCATAGAGAAGTTGGAATACAGTAGATATTACACCAATATGAATTTAGAATGAGTTCACAACAGTACTTAAGTGGTGATTTATTTTCTTATACTAACGGAGCTTACGAGTTTTCTGTTGAGTTTTGTGTTGTGAAGTTTTAAAGTTTTGGGTAAAGATTCGATGGACTATGGAATAAGGAGTGGCAAGAGCCTAAGATTGGGGATGCCCAAGGAACCCAAAGGTAAAATTCAAGGACAACCAAAAGCCTAAGCTTGGGGATGCCCCGGAAGGCATCCCCTCTTTCGTCTTCGTCTATCAGTAACTTTACTTGAGGCTATATTTTTATTCACCACATGATACGTGTTTTGCTTGGAGCGTCATTTTATTTTCTTTTGTTTTGCTTGACGTTTGAATAAAATACCAAGATCTGAAATTCTTAAATGTTAGAGAGTCTTCACATAGTTACATAATTATTCAACTACTCATTGATCTTCACTTATATTTTCCAGTGTAGTTTGTCGTTTGCTCTAGTGCTTCACTTATATCTTTTTAGAGCACGGTGGTGGTTTTATTTTACGGAAATTGTTGATCTCTCATGCTTCACTTATATTATTTTGATAGTCTTTTAGAACAGCATGGTAATTTGCTTTGGTTATAAAATTAGTCCTAATATGATGGGCATTCAAGATGGGTATAATAAAAACTTTCATATAAAGTGCATTGAATACTATGTGAAGTTTGATACTTGATAATTGTTTTGAGATATAAAGATGGTGATATTAGGGTCGTGCTAGTTGAGTAATTGTGAAATTGAGAAATACTTGTGTTGAGGTTTGCAAGTCCCATAGCATGCACGTATGGTAACCGTTGTGTAACAAATTTGAAGCATGAGGTGTTCTTTGATTGCTTTCCTTATGAGTGGCGGTCGGGGACGAGCGATGGTCTTTTCCTACCAATCTATCCCCCTAGGAGCATGCGCGTAGTGCTTAGTTTTGATGACTTGTAGATTTTTGCAATAAGTATATGAGTTCTTTATGACTAATGTTGAGTCCATGGATTATACGCACTCTCACCCTTCCATCATTGCTAGCCTCTTCGGTACCGTGCATTGCCCTTTCTCACCTCGAGAGTTGGTGCAAACTTCGCCGGTGCATCCAAACCCCATGATATGATACACTCTATCACACATAAGCCTCCTTATATCTTCCTCAAAACAGCCACCATACCTACCTATTATGGCATTTCCATAGCCATTCCGAGATATATTGCCATGCAACTTTCCACCGTTCCGTTTATTATGACACGCTTCATTATTGTCATATTACCTTGCATGATCATGTAGTTGACATCGTATTTGTGGCAAGGCCACCATGCATAATTTTTCATACATGCCAATCTTGATTCATTGCACATCCCGGTACACCACCGGAGGCACTCATATAGAGTCATATTTTGTTCTAGTATCGAGTTGTAATCCTTGAGTTGTAAATAAATAGAAGTGTGATGATCATCATTAATAGAGCATTGTCGCAAAAAAAGGCCAAATATAAAAAAGGGCCAAATAAAAAAAGAAAATAAAAAGAAAAAGAAAAAAAGGATAAAAGGGACAATGCTACTATCATTTTTCGACACTTGTGCTTCAAAGTAGCACCATGATCTTCATGATAGAGAGTCTCTTATTTTGTCACTTTCATATACTAGTGGGAATTTTTCATTATAGAAATTGGCTTGTATATTCCAACGATGGGCTTCCTCAAATGCCCTAGGTCTTCGTGAGCAAGCAAGTTGGATGCACACCCACTTAGTTTCTTTTGTTGAGCTTTCATATATTTATAGCTCTAGTGCATCCGTTGCATGGCAATCCCTACTCCTCGCATTGACATCAATTGATGGGCATCTCCATAGCCCGTTGATTAGCCGCGTCGACGTGGGACTTTATCCCTTTTTGTCTTATCCACACAACCCCCATCATTATATTGTATTCCACCGACAGTGCTATGTTCACGGCTCACGCTCATGTATTGCGTGAAAGTTGAAAAAGTTTGAAAATACTAAAGTATGAAACAATTGCTTGGCTTGTCATCGGGGTTGTGCATGATGAGAGCATTTTGTGTGACGAAGATGGAGCATGGCCAAACTATATGATTTTATAGGGATGAGCTTTCTTTGGCTATGTTATTTTGAGAAGACATAATTTCTTGGTTAGTATGCTTGAAGTATTATTATTTTTATGTCAATATTAAACTTTTGTCTTGAATCTTATGGATCTGAACATTCATGCCACAATAAAGAAAATTACATTGAAAATTATGCTAAGTAGCATTCCACATCAAAAATTCTGTTTTTATCATTTACCTACTCGAGGACGAGCAGGAATTAAGCTTGGGGATGCTTGATACGTCTCCAACGTATCTATAATTTTTGATTGTTCCATGCTATTATATTATCCATCTAGGATGTTTTACATGCATTTATATGCTATTTTATATGATTTTTGGGACTAACCTATTAACCTAGAGCCCAGTGCCAGTTTTTGTTTTTCCTTGTTTTTGAGTTTTACAGAAAATGAATACCAAACGGAGTCCAATTGACGTGCCAAAATTTGATGATTTTTTATGGACCAAAAGAAGCCCCTGAAGTAAAAGAGTTGGGCTAGAAGAGTCTCGAGCCATCCACGAGGGTGGGGGCGCGCCCTACCCCCTGGGCGCGTCCCCCTATGTCGTGGACGACTCGGAGACTCCCCTGACGTGAGACCTACGCCAAAAATTCCTATAAATACAGAAACCTCCAGAAAATAACCTAGATTGGGAGTTCCGCCACCGCAAGCCTCTGTAGCCACCAAAAACCAATCGGGACCATGTTCCGGCACCCTACCGGAGGGGGATCCCTCACCGGTGGCCATCTTCATCATCCCGGCGCTCTCCATGGCGAGGAGGGAGTAGTTCACCCTCAGGGATGATGGTATGTACCAGTAGCTATGTGTTTGATCTCTCTCTCTCGTGTTCTTGATTTGGCAAGATTTTGATGTATCGCGAGCTTTGCTATTATAGTTGGATCTTATGATGTTTCTCCCCCTCTACTCTCTTGTAATGGATTGAGTTTTCCTTTTGAAGTTATCTTATCAGATTGAGTCTTTAAGGATTTGAGAACACTTGACGTATGTCTTGCGTGGGATACCCGTGGTGACAATGGGGTATTCTATTGATTCACTTGATGTATGTTTTGGTGATCAACTTGCGGGTTCCGTGACCTTGGGAATCTATGCATAGGGGTTGACACACGTTTTCGTCTTGACTCTCCGGTAGAAACATTGGGGCACTCTTTGAAGTACTTTGTGTTGGTTTGAATAGATGAATCTGAGATTGGGTGATGCATATCGTATAATCATACCCACGGATACTTGAGGTGACATTGGAGTATCTAGGTGACATTAGGGTTTTGGTTGATTTGTGTCTTAAGGTGTTATTCTAGTAGGAACTCTAGGATAGATCGAACGGAAAGAATAGCTTCGTGTTATTTTACGACGGACTCTTGAATAGATCGATCGGAAAGAATAACTTTGAGGTGGTTTCGTACCCTACAATAATCTCTTCGTTTGTTCTCCGCTATTAGTGACTTTGGAGTGACTCTTTATTGCATGTTGAGGGATAGTTATATGATCCAATTATGTTATTATTGTTGAGAGAACTTGCTCTAGTGAAAGTATGAACCCTAGGCCTTGTTTCCTAGCATTGCAATACCGTTTACGCTCACTTTTATCACTTGCTACCTTGCTGTTTTTATATTTTCAGATTACAAAAACCTATATCTACCATCCATATTGCACTTGTATCACCATCTCTTCGTTGAACTAGTGCACCTATACAATTTACCATTGTGTATTGGGTGTGTTGGGGACACAAGAGAATCTTTGTTATTTGGTTGCAAGGTTGCTTGAGAGAGACCATCTTCATCCTACGTCTCCCACGGATTGATAAACCTTAGGTCATCCACTTGAGGGAAATTTGCTACTGTCCTACAAACCTCTGCACTTGGAGGCCCAACAACGTCTACAAGAAGAAGGTTGCGTAGTAGACATCACTCCCTCGTGTCGGCACGATGGGAATCCTAAGCTATGAATGCATGCCCCCCAACCGAGGTTCACCTAGCAAAGTGTGAAGTAGAGCTAGCAGCCCCCCTCCCTCGTGTCGGCATGAAGGGATTCCTAAGCTATGAATGCATGCCCCCCAACCGAGGTTCACCTAGCAAAGTGCGAAGTAGCTAGCAGCCCCCCTCCCTCATGTCGGCACGAAGGGAATCCTAGCTAAGCTATGAATGCATTCCCTCCCCCCCAACGGAGGTTCACCCTAGCAAAGTGTGAAGTAGCTAGCAACCACCCCTCCCTCGTGTCGGCACGAAGGGAATCCTAAGCTATAAATGCACATGCCCCCCAACCGAGGTTTGATAACCCACAAGTATAGGGGATCAATTGTAGACTCTTACGATAAGTAAGAGTGTCGAACCCAACGAGGAGCTAAAGGTAGAACAAATATTCCCTCAAGTTCTATCGACCACCGATACAACTCTACACACGCTTAACATTCGCTTTACCTAGAACAAGTATGAAACTAGAAGTACTTTATAGGTGTTGTTGGATAAGTTTGCAAGATAATAAAGAGCGCGTAAATAAAAAGTAGGGGCTCTTTATATAAAGAAATAACTAAGTTAGTTTTAGTAGAGAGCTTTTTGTCACGAGAAAGTTATTTGTCCCAAGGCAATCGATAACTAGACCGGTAATCATTATTGCAATTTTATTTGTGGGAGAGGCATAAGCTAACATACTTTCTCTTCTTGGATCATATGCACTTATGATTGGAACTCTAGCAAGCATCCGCAACTACTAAAGATCATTAAGGCAAAACCCAACCATAGCATTAAAGCATCAAGTCCTCTTTATCCCATACGCAACAACCCCCTTACTCGGGTTTATGCTTCTGTCACTCAAGCAACCCACTATAAGCGAATCATGAATGTATTGCAACACCCTACAACAGGAATCCCTCACGCTTGCACGACACGGAGAGCACCATAGGACAACACCAATAATAAAACATGCAACTCAAACCAATCACGATCATCAATTAACCCATAGGACAAAACAGATCTACTCAAACATCATAGGATAGCCATACATCATTGGGAAATAATATATAGCGTTGAGCACCATGTTTAAGTAGAGATTACAGCAGGTAAAAGAGGGGTTACACCGCTGCATAGAGGGGGAAGAGTTGGTGATGAGGGCGGTGAAGTTGTTGGTGTAGATTTCGGTGATGATGATGGCCCCGGCGGCGTTCCGGCGCCACCGGAAGAGAGGGTGAGAGGGCCCCCCTTCTTATTCTTCTTCCTTGACCTTCTCCCTAGATGGGAGAAGGGTTTCCCCTCTGGTCCTTGGTCTCAATGGCATGGGAGGGGCGAGAGCCCCTCCGAGATTGGATCTGTCTCTCTGTTTTTGCGCTCCCAGATCTGGCCTTTCACCGTTTCTTATATTCCCGGAGATCCGTAACTCCGATTGGATTGAAATTTGAACACGATTTTTATTCGGATATTAGCTTTCTTGGGGCAGAAGAAGGGCAGCAACTGCCTTACGGGGTGTCCACGAGGGTCAGGGGCGCACATGCCCCCCTGGGGCGCGCCCCCTGCCTCGTGGCCCCCTCGGGCATCGTCTCGCGTTGATTCCACTTCCCAAAATTCACATATATTCCAAAAAAAATCTCCGTCAGTTTTTATCATGTTTGGACTCCGTTTGATATGGATTTTCTGCGAAACAAAAAACATGCAATAAACAGGAACTGGCATTGGGCACTGGATCAATATGTTAGTCCCAGAAAATAGTATAAAAATTTGCCAAAAGTATATGAAAGTTGTATAATATTGGCATGGAACAATAAAAAATTATAGATACGACGGAGACGTATCAGCATCCCCAAGCTTAATTCCTGCTCGTCCTCGAGTAGGTAAATGATAAAAAAGATAGTTTTTGATGTGGAATGCTACCTAGCATAATCTTGATCATGTACTCTAATCATGGCATGAATATTAAGACACGAGTGATTCAAAGCAATAGTCTATCATTTGACATTAAGACAATAATACTTCAAGCATACTAATAAAGCAATCATGTCTTTTCAAAATAACATGGCCAAAGAAAGTTATCCCTACAAAATCATATGGTCTGGCTATGCTCCATCTTCATCCCACAAAATATTCAAATCATGCACAACCCCGATGACAAGCCAAGCAATTGTTTAATACTTTTAATGTTCTCAAACCTTTTCAACTTTCACGCAATACATGAGCGTGAGCCATGGACATAGCACTATAGGTGGAATAGAATATGATGGTGTAGGTTGTGTGGAGAAGACAAAAAGGATAAAGTCCCACATCGACGCGGCTAATCAACGGGCTATGGAGATGCCCATCAATTGATGTCAATGCGAGGTGTAGGGATTGCCATGCAACGGATGCACCAGAGCTATAAGTGTATGAAAGCTCAAACTGAAACTAAGTGGGTGTGCATCCAACTTGCTTGCTCATGAAGACCTCGGGCATTTGAGGAAGCCCATCATCGGAATATACAAGCCAAGTTCTATAATGAAAATTTCCACTAGTATATGAAAGTGATAACTCAAGAGACTCTCTATATGAAGAACATGGTGCTACTCTGAAGCACAAGTGTGGTAAAAGGATAGTAACATTGTCCCTTCTCTCTTTTCTCTCATTTTTTTTTCTTTTTTTGGTGGGCTTCTTTGGCCTCTTTTTTTTATTTGGGCTTCTTTGGCCTCTTTTATTTTGATAACCTCACCTGGGACAATGCTCTAATAATGATGATCATCACACTTTTATTTACTTACAACTCAATACTAGAACAAAGATATGACTCTATATGAATGCCTCTGGTGGTGTACTGGGATGTGCAATGATCTAGCGTAGCACAGATATAAAAAAACGGACAAGCCATGAAAATATCATGCTAGCTATCTTACGATCATGCAAAGCAATATGACAATGAATGCTCAAGTCATGTATATGATGATGATGGAAGTTGCATGGCAATATATCTCTGAATGGCTATGGAAATGCCATGATAGGTAGGTATGGTGGCTATTTTGAGGAAGATATAAGGAGGCTTATGTGTGATAGAGCATATCATATCACGGGGTTTGGATGCACCGACGAAGTTTGCACCAACTCTCGAGGTGAGAAAGGGCAATGCACGGTACCGAAGAGGCTAGCAATGATGGAAGGGTGAGAGTGCGTATAATCCATGGACTCAACATTAGTCATAAAGAGCTCACATACTTATTGCAAAAGTCTATTAGTTATCGAAACAAAGGACTACGCGGATGCTCCTAGGGGGATAGATTGGTAGGCAAAGACCATCGCTCGTCCCCGACCGACACTCATAAGGAAGACAATCAATAAATAAATCATGCTCCGACTTCATCACATAACGGTTCACCATACGTGCATGCTACGGGAATCACAAACTTCAACACAAGTATTTCTACAATCCACAACTACTCACTAGCATGACTCTAATATCACCATCTTTATATCGCAAAACTATTGCAAGGAATCAAAAATATCATATTCAGTGATCTACAAGTTTTATGTAGAATTTTATGACTAACCATGTGAATGACCAATTCCTGTCATCTCTCTAAATAGATATAAGTGAAGCAAGAGAGTTTAATTATTTCTACAAAAGATATGCCCATGCTCTAACAAATATAAGTGAAGCAAAAGAGCATTCTAAAAATGGCGGTTTTCTATGTGAAGAGAAACAGGCAATCCAAACTTCAAATGATATAAGTGAAGCACATGAAGCATTCTATAAAGCCATACTCAAAAGATATAAGTGAAGTGCAATGAGCATTCTATAAATCAACCAAGGACTATCTCATACCAGCATGGTGCATAAAAGAAAAATGAAAACTAAATGCAAAAGATGCTCCAGGATTTGCACATATCGCATGAACGAAACGAATCCGAAAACATACCGATACTTGTTGAAGAAAGATGGGATGCCTTCCGGGGCATCCCCAAGCTTAGACGCTTGAGTCTCCTTGAATATTTACTTGGGGTGCCTTGGGAATCCCCAAGCTTGAGCTCTTGCCTCTCCTCCTTCTCCTCACATCGAGACCTCCTCGATCTTCGAACACTTCATCCACACAAAACTCAACAGAAAGCTCGGTAAGATCCGTTAGTATAATAAAGCAAATCACTACTCTAAGTACTGTTGCAAACCAATTCATATTTTGTTTTTGCATTGTAGCTACTGTAATATAACTTTTCCATGGCTTAATCCACTGATAGAAATCGATAGTTTCATCAAAACAAGCAAACTATGCATCAAAAATAGAATCTTTCTTAAACAGGACAGTCTGTAATAATCTGAACATTCACCATACCTATGGTACTCCAAAAATTCTGAAACAATTAGGAAAAATAAACAATTTGTATAGAAAGAGAGTGCAAAAAGTTTCAGAACCGTTTGACGTTCCAGTAAAAATGTAAAATTGCGCACTACAGCCAAAGTTTCTATTCTGCACCGCACAAACCAACAAGCAATGTAAACATCCTAAAGGAAAATCTTGGCACATTATTTTTATAATACAATGGAATTGTACAAGGGGATAATTATTTTTGTTGAAAATTTTCTGTAATCAAGATTCACAAAGTTTCCGTGAGCATGAACAAAGTTCAAGGAGCTCCCGCACTTCAATAATGCTTGTCTCTCTCACTTTCACTTTCCGTTTTGAAAAGTTCTGGGTTTCCCTCTTTATTTTTTTGTTTTTAAACTATATGAAAGCACTCAACAGAAATAAGTGACACTAAGACTTCCGGGTTGTCTCCTTGGCAGCGCTTTCTTTAAAGCCATTAAGCTAGGCATATAGTGCTCAAGTAGTGAATCCACCCGGATCCCAAGGTATATCAAAGACAATTTTAATTAACAATGATTTGTAATTTAGTAGTGAGCACAAAGCAACATATATCAAGCAATGACGAAGTCTAACTCTCTTCCTATGCATCGGCATGTCATAGAAGAACAATTCATGCACACCTAGTAAAGGCCAATGCATAGTATACACAGTTTCTTGCAATTTTATCGTGTGGGAAACATAGAGAGGTGGAGATGTAGTTCCTCTCTCATAATAATTGCAAGTAGGAGCAGCAAGCACATGCATATTATATTCATCAAAATCATCATGTGCAATGGTAAAAGGCAACCCATCAATATAATCCTTAATAAGGGCAAACTTCTCCTATATAGTGTAGTCGGGAGAATCCAAAAAGATAATAGGACTATCATGAGTGGGTGCAATAGCAACAATTTCATGTTTAACATAAGGAACTATAGCAAGTTCATCTCCATAAGCATAATTCATATTGGCATCTTGGCCACAAGCATAGCAAGCATCATCAAAAAGGGATATTTCAAAAGATTCAACAGGATCATAACAATCATCATAGCATTCATCCTTCGGTAAGCACAAAGGGAAATTAAACAATGTATGAGTTGAAGAATTACTCTCATTAGAAGGTGGGCACGGGTGATCAATCCGCTCTTCCTCCTTTTGTTCTTCGCTCTCCTCCTCATCTTTTTCATCCAATGAGCTCACAATGTCATTAATTTCTTCTTCCATAGACTCCTGCAAAATATTAGTCTCTTCTTGGACATCGGAGACTCTCTCAATAAAATCATCAATATCGGAATTGAATTCATAATTCTCATAGCAATATTTAAGTATAGCAAAATTTTCAGGTCTGTAAACATCATCATCAAGATTTTCACACTCTTTAAACAAAGATTCAATTTCATAAGCACCCATAAAAGCAATGAATTCTTCTATTTGTTCCACATCATAGTAATCATATATACCACTATCAAAAGAAGCGAAGGTTTTATCATCATTAAATTTGCATGAAAAGGGAAGGTGTGGAGCCTTCATCCTAGAGCAACAAGTATAATCATATCTCAAGCATAGTTGCCTAACATACCAATACAACATATAAATTTGATCCCATAATAGTTCCCCTTTTTGAGTCAAGCGATAATCCCTAAAGTATTCACGTTGATCCAACGTGTCTCCCATAACATAATTGAATGGGGTTTTCTCAGGATTATCAAAGTAGTACATAATATATTTCACATAATGAGCATCGAGGGTTTTATGAGGTTCCCATCTCCATGAGTAGCAAGTTCCACTATTTTTTTGGTGTTTCGTGTTCCATATCCATAACTAAAGATAGAGAACAACTTAGAACAGGAAATAAAAACTACTTAGTGATAAAGCAAACAAGCACACACGAGAATATTCACCCCACGCTATGACTCCCCGGCAACGGCGCCAGAAAAAGGTCTTGATAACCCACAAGTATAAGGGATCAATTGTAGCCTCTTTCGATAAGTAAGAGTGTCGAACCCAACGAGGAGCTAAAGGTAGAACAAATATTCCCTCAAGTTCTATCGACCATCGATACAACTCTACGCACGGTTAACGTTCGCTTTACGTAGAATAAGTATGAAACTAGAAGTACTTTGTAGGTGTTGTTGGATAAGTTTGCAAGATAATAAAGAGCGCGTAAATAAAAAGTAGGGGCTGTTTATATAAAAAATAACTAAGTTAGTTTTAGTAGAGAGCTTTTTGTCACGAGAAAGTTATTTGTCCCTAGGCAATCGATAACTAGACCGGTAATCATTATTGCGATTTTATTTGAGGGAGAGGCATAAGCTAACATACTTTCTCTTCTTGGATCATATGCACTTATGATTGGAACTCTAGCAAGCATCCACAACTACTAAAGATCATTAAGGTAAAACCCATCCATAGCATTAAAGCATCAAGTCCTCTTTATCCCATACGCAACAACCCCCTTACTCGGGTTTATGCTTCTCTCACTCAAGCAACCCACTATAAGTGAATCATGAACGTATTGCAACACCCTACAGCGGGAATCCCTCACGCTTGCGCGACACGGAGAGCACCATAGGACAGCACGAATAATAAAACATGCAACTCAAACCAATCACGATCATCAATTAACCCATAGGACAAAACAGATCTACTCAAACATCATAGGATAGCCATACATCATTGGGAATAATATATAGCGTTGAGCACCATGTTTAAGTAGAGATTACAGCGGGTAAAAGAGGGGTTACACCGCTGCATAGAGGGGGGAAGAGTTGGTGATGAGGGCGGTGAAGTTGTTGGTGTAGATTGCGATGATGATGGCCCCGGCGGCGTTCCGGTGCCATTAGAAGAGAGGGGGAGAGGGCCCCCCTTCTTCTTCTTCTTCTAATTCTTCCTTGACCTTCTCCCTAGATGGGAGAAGGGTTTCCCCTCTGGTCCTTGGTCTCCATGGCATGGGAGGGGCGAGAGCCCCTCCGAGATTGAATCTGTCTCTCTGTCTCTCTCTATTTTTGCGCTCCCAGATCTGGCCTTTCACCGTTTCTTATATTCCCGGAGATCCGTAACTCCGATTGGATTGAAATTTGAACACGATTTTTATCTGGATATTAGCTTTCTTGCAGCGAAAGAAGGGCAGCAACCGCCTTACGGGGTGTCCACGAGGGTCAGGGGCGCGCCTGCCCCCTGGGGCGTGCCCCCTGCCTCGCGGCCCCCTCGGGCATCATCTCGAGTTGATTCCACTTCCCAAAATTCACATATATTCCAAAAAAATCTCCGTCAGCTTTTATCCCATTTGGACTCCATTTGATATGGATTTTCTGCGAAACAGAAAACATGCAACAAACAGGAACTGGCACTGGGCACTGAATCAATATGTTAGGCCCAAAAAATAGTATAAAAAGTTGCCAAAAGTATATGAAAGTTGTATAATATTGGCATGGAACAATAAAAAATTATAGATACGACGGAGACGTATCAAGGTTCACCTAGCAAAGTGCAAAGTAGCTAGCAGCCCCCCTCGTGTCGGCACGAAGGGAATCCTAAGCTATGAGCATGCCCCCTCCCCCCCAACCGAGGTTCACCTAGCAAAGTGCGAAGTAGCTAGCAGCCCCCACCCCCTCGTGTCGCCACGAAGGGAATCCTAATTAATCTATGAATTCATGCCCCCCAACCGAGGTTCACCTAGCAAAGTGCGATGTAGCAAGCCCCCCCCCACACACTTTCAGTCGGCGGGCCAGAGAGGCATATATCTCACCAAGATGGATCGTAAAACGGACCAAGAATAATTCACCTTGGTCGTACAACCTCTCTCTTGTTGTTGGTCAAAGTGATGTCCGTCCATGCGACCCCGGAGATGGGCTAGCTCGCCAATAATCACGCAGGTAGCTAGTCCCCAAAGACAACCACTGCATGCGTGTGGCCCAAACATATGTAAGGGGAGGTGTGTTTTTGAGTAACAATGAACAACTTTGATGTGGCACCGTGATTTCAAACTAGAAATCCCCACACTGAGTGAGGTTTAGGTTGACGATGCATATGTATGTTACACCACACTTCAAGCCAACGATGGGGATTCATATATGCATGCATGCGTGCATAGTATATGCGCTCAAACTTAATTAGGTCTGAATCTCACCATGACCTATACTACGATAACACTAACCAAATGAAGAATCCTCCATGGTAACCTATCTTGTTGTTGGTCAAGGTGATCATGGATGTCCACGCGGGTCCATGAATATATAGGCTTGTCGCCGATAACCACGTGAGGGAGTGTATCGTTCGAAGGCAACCACTACATGCATATATATGGAGGTGATGCGTGCATGCATGTTTGAATACACAACATTGATCTGGCGCGTGTGTCAAAAATCATACACTAGCTCCCCACACAGAGCGAGATTGGTTCATGATGGTGTCGTTGTAGTAGCCACTTCGACTCAATGGGAGGGATTCATGCGTTGTAGCGACCAGACCTCAAATAGTCTGTGCTGCTGTGCACCAGTGTCATCCCTGGATCAGTAATGCTGACACGCACAGTACAAATGGAGGATTTATAACAGAGTAGCAATCACACACTTATTACATCGAATATCTCCAAAGAGAATAAGTATGATAAATATGGCTTAAGGCCATCTAAATACAATAACAGCGGAAGACTTGGAAGATAAGTGAGTCCATCAACTCCAACGGCATCACTGAGTATAAGACCACGACCTAAGGCACCTTACTCGTCGTCTGAAAAGTCCGCAACATGAAACGTTGCAGCCCGAAAACGGGTCAGCACATGGAATATGCTGGCAAAATAACACATAGAGAATAATGAACATAATAATGCTATACTACATGCATATTTGGCTGGTGGAAAGCTCTATGGTTAAAGTTTTGCGAAAAAGCCAATTTTTCCCTACTGCAAAGGAATAAATTTTATTTAACTATCATGGTGGTTGTTGAACATTGAGATGGTTGACAACATCTCAATCCCAATTAAATGTCATCATTAACCCAACAAAATTAATTAAAAGTAACATGGTGATGAGATTCACATGATAATCCAGGTACTAGATACTCAAGTTGTCCATAACCGGGGACACGGCTAACCATGATTAGTTTGTACACTCTGCAGAGGTTTGCGCACTTTTCCCCACAAGACTCGATCGCCTCCGCTTGATTCTCGCACTACATGATGTTTGAGAAACGGATGACCGAGACACAGTCTTTCAGAAACAATCACTCTTTACTCCGGATGGACAGTTACACCTACTTTCCCCTACATCTGCTAGCCCACCTCTTCAAGAGATCATGTAACCTACTCAACTATGCTAGAGCCCATAATAGCTTGTGGCTGCACACGGAAGTTTCCAGCATGAATAATCTTATGATCCCTTTGAGCCTGGGTGGCGGTCCTTATACAAACAGACAACACTGGGTTCCCCAGGTGCCTCAATCCACCCAGATGTGAGTTTTAGTTGCCACCTTAAGTAAACCATTATTAACAATCTCACATCTTTCATGAATTTCACTCAAACCCAATCCACGTCTACGAGCATAGCATGGCAATATAATAGCAACGTAGAAGTAACTCCCAAGGGTTTGATAAATAAAACAGGTAATAGGTACTACCTCAACTACTTCCCAATACCCACAATTTAATTAGATCCTAACCATGCAATGTTTGAGGATTGGTCTAATGCAATAAAAACTGGGTATGGAAAGGTATGATCAAAGTGTTACTTGCCTTGCTGATGATCCGCGAAACCTAGCGATTCGAAGTAACAAGCGGCACAGTCCGGGTACTCTATCGCAAACAAACAAGCAAACAATAAGTACTCATCTAGTGCACAGGTAAAACTCGAATGAAAGATCCAACCAGAAAGTTCAACTTAAGAACTCCGGTTTGCAAAAAGAATCAACTCGCAAGAAGCAACGAAGTCAAACGGCGAAAGAAACGAGCTTCGTTTACTATTCTGGATCTAGGTCAAATTTTATAGTAGAAAAAAACTTGTTTGAGTAGGTTAAACGGAAAAATAATTTCGAGACGAAACTCTAGGCGCTTGAATCGCCTAATTCCGATAAACGAGCGAAAAGTTAAACAAAAACGAAGATCCGATCAGAAATCGAGATCTGAAATAATCACGGAAAAATCCGACGAAAAAGAAAACTGACGAACGGGTAATGAACGGACGTTCGTTAACAGTGAAAATCAGACGAACACGTTCGTTAAAACAAACGGGGCGGTGAACGTTCACTAAATAATAAAACCAAAGAAAATAAACCGATCTAGGGTTTTAAAAAAAATGAACGGTTTTTTTTAGAAAACCGGCAAACGGCGGCCAGTCGGTACCTCGTCGGGACGGGGCTCCGGCGGGGGCTCGGCGGGGTGCGGCGGAGCTTGGGGCGGCGACGGGGTGGCGAGGGGCGGCGAGGGGCGGCGGGGTTCGGCGAACGGGGCGGCGGCTCCTCGGGCTCCGGCGGCGGCGGCGGGTGTGGGTCGAGGCGGGGCTCGGGGTGAGGGGAGGGGCGGCGGCGGGGGGTATATATGAGAGGGGGGGCTGCTTGGAGGAGGGGGCAAGGCGGCGGGGCTCCGGCGTGTCTGAGCCGGACACGGGCGCGGCGGCGCTGGCGTACGCGCGGAGGAGACGGCGCGGTTGGGCCTCGGCCCGGTCGGGCGCGGCGCGTTTTTTTTAAACATTCCGCCGAAGAAAATTCACAGAAAAATAAATAACAATACAAAAAAGATAAAACAAAATTTCCCCGTCTAGTTAAAATAATTAGAACAGGGTGAACATTTTTTTGACACAAAATGCAGTTTTTTGAAAACATGCAATTTTTTAATGCAACTAAAATTGCAAATAAAATCCGGATAAAATCCAATATATGATTTTAATAGTTTTCCTCCAATATTTCAATTGTTTTGGAGAAGTCATATTTTCTCCTCTCATTTATTTTTGAATGAAATATTTTTCCGGAGAGAAAATAATTAAAACCAAAATCCTCGTTTTATTATTTGATAAAATCAAATATGATAAATCGGGAAAATCCCCAACTCTCTCCGAGGGTCCTTGAGTTGCTTAGGATTTATCGAGGATTTGCCAAAATGCAATAAAATATGCTATGCAATGATGATCTATGTATAACATTCCAAATTGAAAATTTGGGATGTTACATGCGTACACATGCATATGTGCGTGCTCAAAGTGTATCATGCATATCAGCCCAGAGCAAAAATAATAATCCCCTCCTAAGTCAAATTAACCTCTCTTGTTGTCAGGCAAAAAGAAGTGATGGACCAAGCGAGCCCACAGATGGAAAGCATCGATATCGCTGATAACCGCTTAAGTGGGTGCGAGAGGACAACCACCACCACTTTGCATGTGGGCCAAACATATATATGTTGAATACCCAAAATGCACAACTTTGATGTGCCACATGCCTCAAAAACCGTAAACCATGCTCCCACAGAGAGCGAGGTTCATATCAAGCGTACTACATATGATGGTCCCCTTCCCCCCTCTTCACCACATACTATATGCTCCTGCCGTAATATATGTACAACCCAAAAGAATCCTCATCGATGGTGAAATTAATTAACCTCTCCCGAGGTAGGTCAAAGTGCATGCATGCATGCATGGACGATGGCCTCGTGGGCCCACAGATGGAAGCGTCACACGTGAGTGTCCTAGCTAGGATATATATATATATGCATGTGGCCCAAAAAGGTGTTGTGTGATGTTTGAATAACCAATTTCACAATTTTGATGTGGCACGTGCCCCGGTAACCAAAAAGTCCCGACACTGAGTGAGGTGTACTTGCTCACGGACGCATACGTATAGTATATATGCTAGTCCCCTCCCACCTCTTCGACGCGTACTATATACCACCATAACACAAACAAAAAAGATTATACCTTGCTGGTCAAATTAACCTCACTGCTGGCTGTTCATCAAAGTGATGGACGACGACCTTGCGGGCCCACAGAAAGCGTCACACGCGAGTATCGAGTGTCATGTATGACAACCATCGACTACATGTGGACAAAACATTTATGTATGAAAGGGTTGTGTAATGTTTTAAATAATGATTTCACGACTCTGATGTGGCACCAGCCTGCCTAACAAAACGGCCAACCCACACGGTGGCTCACAACTCGTAGTGTACTGCGAGCCACCCGCCACCCCCAGACGAACACACCCACACACACACACCATGAATCCACCGCAACTACGATGCATGTTAAATTAATTATCCCGCGGTGAACATACATGTTACCAAAGGAGGGACGTTTTAATTTCAAAAAATTCATAGAGATCATTAAGACGTTTTAGTACATTGATTGATTTTCTATGGGTATAATGTGCAAAAATCAAATTTGAGCTACATGCACACGTGACAGTGCACCTAAATGGATTGCAAAAACACATGTGTCTCACTGGGTGCATGTTTACTCCCCGTGCAACAAATTTCAAACATTGAGAATCTTGATTTTTAAATTCTAGTATATCCAAAACTTATTTGAAGTTCATGAAACTTATCGTGTTGTCATATGGACACCAATACAAAGTGGCATTGTACTTTTTTTTGTCAAATTTGAGACCAGTTTTGATGTAATCTTTATCTAAGACGGGAGATTATTAATAATTAGGAACCAATATCCCAAACGGATTATTTATTCGAACCATGAGCGTTAGACCAACAATGGGTACGTGCCATGCTTCGATTAAGCAATAAAGCGGCAACATTAATCATCCAAATAGAAAAACAATATACGTGCCGCCGCGCGACCCGTGTGGCGTGCGAGCAGGCGTGAGTTGATGGGACGCATGCGAGCAGTCTGCCACGCAGGCAGACGGGGAGGCGTGCGTGCAGCTGTGTGAATTGATGGAGGCGTGCTCGCTGCGGAGTGTCATTGGGAGGCGTGCAAGTAGCTATGTGAAACTTTGGTAGGCATGCCAGCAGTCCAGTGCGCAGTCTCATTGGGAGGCGAGCCATCGGTTTGACCGCCGCCCGCCTCTCTCCCACAACTCCCACTACTCCATATTAATGGTGCGCCCGAGCGGCCGCACCCCATCCTCGCTACGCACACACAATCCTCTCTCTCCGCTTGCAACCTCGACGCCGCTCTCAGTCCTCAAAGCCATCAGTGCATGAGGATGCCGCCGAAGCGCCCCATCGAAGGGAGTGGCGACGCCGGGGCTGCTAAAGCACCGGAGCACGGCGTGGAGATGGAGACAGAGGTTGCCGTCACCATTGGCGAGTTATCGCTGCACCCTGACGTCGTCGAGCTTCCACAGCCGGAGGCGGAGTTCCACACCGACTCCGACGACCACTCCGGCGACGACTCCGACAACCACTCCAGCGACGACTCCGACGACGATGAACAACTGGTTAGTCATCTATACCCTTTATGTGTCAAATAGATCATAGGGTTTCTCTGGTTACTCCTGCCTCCCCCTTTTTGGAATAGAAATTCTGTGGTTATGTTCTCCAAATCCATGAAATCTGAGTAAGTTTCGTTAGATCCGTGTAGTGTATTCATTGTTTGAATGGTACAGGTGATAAGTGATTAGTTGTTTCATCTGTGCAAATGATTTCTGCTAGTAATCCGACTAGGGTTAGTGTTCGTGCTAATAATTCCCAGCGAGGACTTGACAATTGATTTTGAATGACCTACATATGTTTGTGCCATTATTTTCTTCAAGATTGGTCTATACATAGACGACTGTGCTTAAAAATCGAACCATAATATCTGAATATGTATAAATAAATAGCCATAAATTCCTAATCCTACTTCACGGCATGTAATTGGTGATTTGATGCCAAATTTGTTTTACTATATGCATAGGTGCTGTCTGACGATGTGGACAGCGAGGATGAAGATGTCCAGAGGAGGTACAAGAGGCGAATCCTGAGGGAGCTTTATGCGGGAATGCATAACAGGCGTATTAGGACCTAGAACGACGGCTATGGATGCCAATTTTGCAACCACAAGATTCATGACGCGTATCTAAGTGTTCTTGCGCATGCAAGAGGACGGGCCGTTGGCTCCTTCAAGCAGAAGTATTCTCGCAGGGTGGCGCACGACGCGTACGCCGAGCACCTGGAGAAGCTTCAGGATCGTGCCAGCCGCATGTGAGATGAGATGTGGGATGGATCGAACTATGTATGCTTGAGTATGCTTAATGACGGTTGAACTATATACTTATGGTTGAACTATGCTTATGTACGTGTACACTTATTATCTATGTCTGAGTATGTTAAATATTTCACCAAATTTTAGTAAAAATTACAACGGGGGACCAATAAACCAAGACGGAGGTAGTACGTCAATCACACACGGTTCCCAAAATTGGAACCGTGTGCAATGACTATCATTTTGCCTGCTGCGTCAATCACACACGGTTCGCTCTAGCAAACCGTCGCCCCCAAAATTCTTTGTGGGACAGAAAACCCTCACCACCCAATTCAAAAAAGAAAAAAGAAAACCCTCACCATCCCCACGTCACAAAAACCCTCACCATCCCCACGTCACAAAAACCCTCACCCCGCCCGCCACCCACCTCGGCCCCTCCAGTACGTTCCCCATTCACACCTGCACATGGCACCGCCTATCGTGGCGGTAAACACTTAGCTCGACGCCTGCCGCTGCCAGGCTGCCGGCAAAGCCCACCGCATTTCGCCACTTCCGCTTGCCGCCGCCTATCGCCATCGACTTTCTTGACGCTGCTTGCGGTCGACCCAGCTCCGCTCGGTTGGGGAATCTGCCGTACTGAGGGTTCTTTCTCATGGACGACAAGGTAACTAATTTAACGAGATATTATCTCATCTCTTATCCCAGTTCATCTGCCTCCTTTAATCACCCGGCGGAAATCACCGTGAATTCATTTTTATTCGAGCTGATTTGAGGGTTTTCTTTCATTGATAGAATGTACAGTGCGCCAATACTTCAGGACTTGGCGACCGCCGCCAGAGATTCCATCACATCGTACCAGATAACTTAAGGACGCGCGCGTGTTCAATCTCACCCTAAATCGGTTGGAATGGCCTACTTTCCCGAACATATTCTAAATATTGCTACATTTGGATAAAAGGTGCCACATGCACCATATACGTCAAAGGGGATTTCCCCCTCTTCTTTCTATATTAGGAAAATTAATGATGTATTGTTCTTTCAATTACTCTCATATTTCCATGACATCATGTTTATCCTATCTGTTTAATTATAGACTTTTGTCCTTCGATTTCAACTGTTGTACAGTTCTTTCAATTTGGGCTCATATTTGCATGTTACCATATTTTCTTTAACAACCCTACCATTTCTGCAGGACATCCCTTGCTATGCAACAGATTATGTAGTGCACAATTTTTCCCTTTACATACATCAAGGCTCCACGAATGTCATACTGCGCACAAACCATGGATTCACAATCGTTGCTACTGTAAGACTTGATGAACGTGGTGACTCCTATTTTGGCACTAGCTTTTGGAATGAAATTGCAAAGTTTTATGTACTGAAAGCTGGAACTAAAATTGCACTGCACATAGAAGGGCCTGGTCATGAGATATATGCTAACTTCCCTGACAAAATCATCCATCCAGACTTTGTTCGAAGTAAGTTTTCTTTTCAACTATCTGCATATGTCGACTTACCCAGCAATGTCAAATGAATTGTGTAGTATTTAAGCAACCAATTGTTATTCCCTTATCTTACTATATTCCTACCTAATAACTTCGAGTTACCAATACACTTTTCTATTGCCCTCTTTTAACTAAATATTCCCTGTACTCCCATTTCTATCAGAAAGCGCCGCTAACAAGGAGACTCCGGAGGTGGAGAACGGGGCTGCCAACAAGCGGAGGCGGGGTGAGCTAGAACCGCAAGGGACTCCAGCAGGCCTAGACTTAATCAGCAGCCTCCCCGATGATATGTTGAGAGTCATCATCTCCCTCCTCCCAATCAAATATGGGGCATGGACAACCCTCCTTTCCCGGTGGTGGCGCCCCCTACGGAACTCCAGCCCTCTCGACCTCATCGACACCCACGAGCTCTGCTATGGCTATCGCAAAAGCTTGGATGCATTCTCCAAGATTCTCGGCAGTCACCTTGGCCCAACCAAAGGCCTTAGAATGGGCAAGTTCCGTTCCAACGGCAAGGACTGAGCCAAGCTTGACGACTGGTTCCGATCCCTCGCCCTAGATCAGCTCAAGGAGCTCACTTTTGATGAAGGGCATATGCAGCCGCTGCCAACGTCCGCACTCCGCCTCGCGCCCATGCTGCGCGTCGCCAGGTTCAGGAACTACCATTTCCGCCCCTTAATGACGCGCCCGCTCTTATTCTACCATGACTGAAGCACCTCGAGCTCGTCGTCGTCTGCCTCTCAAAGGGTGACATGGAGCGCCTGTTCCGTGGCTGTACTGCACTCGAGTACCTTCGTCTTCAGGCGATCAATGGGTTGAGTACCTTCCACATCACCTCCATGACTCTCCGGACTATTTATGTGTGTTGCTGGTGCAGCAGGAAGACATTACAAAAGGTGGACCACGGTATGGTCATCCAGGACACACCTGCACTTGAGAGATTACTTGTAGTTGATCAAGAAGGTCCAACAAGAATCAATGTCATTTCCGCGCCGAAATTGACAGTGGTGGGCTACTCGTCTGACAAATACTCCGAACTTGTTATTGGATCCACACCCGTTCAGGTACAACAGCCGCCTTCTACCTCTCCTTCTACAAATTAACATTATTTATAATTTTGAAGATGTTTGTTCGTCTCTCATTCAGAAAATGATTCCGACAAGCTTGACCCCAAAACTGCGCACAGTGAAGGTCTTGGCACTAGAATCTATCGGGCCCGACCTGGAGCAAGTTGTCAGTTTCCTAAGATGCTTTCCGTGCCTAGAGAAGCTATATATCGAGGTGATGTTCCTTTCCTGTTAAATGTTAACCATAAGGGACTTCAATTTGTGACACCTTTTTCCAAGTTTACAATGACAATGCACTACGATTTCGGAAGGTTCTTTCTGAGGATTTCAGTACATACATGCCCGCCCCCATATTGGTTGCTTGATCCATATGGTTACATTCAATAAGCATTTCTCCTTTGGATTCATCTGTACTAGTTTTCTTAGGGAACTTTTCATCCACTCCAACCTCTTGTGAAGAAGGCTACATTTTTCTAGAATGTAATCAAATGCCCATGTTAATCATGTCAGATCGAAGATGGCATGTTAGTGCATTTTACAAATCCTGCAAACCAAAGAGCTAGGCCTGTAGTAATGTTCAAAACTGCATGTAGGCACTAACACGTTTTCTTCTTTTGCAGATAAGATTAGGCCCAGTGGTGGATAATGTGATACAATATAACAATCACGTCGAATGCGTAGATCTGCATCTCTCAGAAATTACTTTGAACTCCTACCGGGGGACCTTACCGGAGATTATATTCGCTAGGTTCTTTGTTCTCAGAGCAAGGGTGCTGAAGGAAATGAGGTTTTCCCTACATTTATTTCGCAAAAATGAATGGTCTGTTGATCAGCGCCGGCGCCTGCGGCAGAATGGAGTAGGCTCAAAAAATGCTGAATTTCATTTTGGAACTTCAGATGACAGAGTAATCGGAAGTCATCGGGTCAACCCCATACATGACTTCTCAGTGGCTGACCCCTTTGGAAAAATTGTGAGGTTTCGAAGCCTGACTTAGAAGCGGTGATATTAGTTTGAACCTCTCTGATATCCATGTTCAGCGCATCAGCGTGAGCGTTTGCAGCTGATGAGCTGAATTTCATTTCTAATATCAGTTTGAACCTTGTAATATTCGAATTTGAGCCATATAACTCTGGAATTTGAACCTTGTAACATTTCGTGCTTTTGTGGTACAATCATTGAAATGGCATCGTATGAGACTCGTATATTGCTAGCACTATTTTGACCTTAATATGCAATGGTCTTAGATTTTATTAACCATTCTCGAATCAGTTTACCTTGTCGATCTCAAAGCACACGATCTGTATAGCTAACTCGACTGCGATCTTCGACAATATTGCACACATTTGGTTTCTTCCACCGTGTGCACTGTAGAGCGCTGAATTAATTATCGCACTCGAGTGTCCATCATCACCCTTCTGTGTAACTTTGACCTCATCACCCAAGGGTAAACTTATGACCGAAGTCATTCCACACACTTCGTTTTTACAAAGCTTTTTGCCAATAAACGCCCATGATTTGTCCCTCTTCTAGCCGACGTGTGGCCAAACTAGCCGGGCAGAAAGCTTGCGCGGTAAACAGTGCGGTAGCACGGGAACAGGCTCTTCGAGCCCATGCCTGGGGTGCGGTGTTGTCAAGCGTGCACTGGATTCTGGAATCCTCCGCTATGAACGTCGTGACAAGACGTGATGATTACAGGCCGGCCGGCCCCCATTTATTACAGCGGCCATTTAACCTACCCTTGTGTCTCTTCAACCTTTCGATCGCGCCCCACCATTGCAAGAAGCACACCCACCACAAGAAATTCTTAGAGGGTATCCTACGTGGCTCCAATGGCGCTCCGAGTGGCTGTCAACGACGAGCAGCAGTTCACCATGCGTGCCGTGGTGGACACCCACAGAAGGTTCATGGACCTCTCGGTGGTGTACACCAATGACCCGGTCTGGGCGGAGCACTCCATCCACATCATGGAGCTGTTGCTTGCCATGGAGAAGTACAAGGTGGTCGGTTTCGACCTCGAGTACACCCGCGCTCGTGTCGGGTCTCGTCCCAAGGTCGCCGTCGCCCAGATGTGCGTGCACCACCACGTCCTCGTCTACCACTACTGCCTAGCCACAAGGCCTTGTGAGCGTTTCGCCAGGTTTGTCAACAACCCCCACTACATGTTTGCTACGGTGGACATCACCAACGATGTAAAGGCGCTCGAGAATTTGGGCATTGCTGCCAGAATCTTGTCGACATTCAGGGCCAATACAAGATCAGGGGTAGAAAGGAGCATGAGAAGGACTCACTGGTTCACCTCGTCAAGGCCATCATTGACCCCTACTACAGAGACATGAAGGATTCATGCAACAAGGACAAGCGTGCCTGGCACTCGGTCTGGATGGAGAAACTCCACAAAGCTCACGTCGTGTACGCGGCCAAGGAGGCGTACATGAGCTACGGCATGTACAGGCGGATCGTTGACATGAGGAAGTCCCTCCTTCCCCAAAACGGCCAGGGATCCAGCCGGAAGCAGAGCAATGGCAAGCGTCGTCGCAACAATAAGTAGATGATTAGATCCTCGTTTCTCCTACTTTAGTATGCATGTAATTGCTTTCTTTGGTGTGTGGAAATGTTATGTGTGTAGTTGTCAGTGTCAAAACCGGCGGACATCGGGTAGGGGGTCCCGAACTGTGCGTCTAATGTCGATGGTAACAGGAGACAGGGGACACAATGTTTACCCAGGTTCGGGCCCTCTCTATGGAGGTAATACCCTACTTCCTGCTTGATTGATCTTGATGAATATGAGTATTACAAGAGTTGATCTATCGCGAGATCGTAATGGCTAAAACCCTAGAAGTCTAGCCTGTATGACTATGATTATGATTATTGGCCTCTATGGACCTAGCCCTTCAATTTATATAGACACTAGAGGGATCTAGGGTTAAATAAAGTCGGTTACAGAGAAAGGAATCTTCATATTTGCACGCCAAGCTTGCCTTCCACGCCAAGGAGAGTCCCATCCGGACACGGGAGAGAGTCTTCAGTCTTGTATCTTCACAGCACTTTAGTTCGGCCCATGTCCAACAGGCCGGACGCCCGAGGACCCCTTAGCCCAGGACTCCCTCAGTAGCCCCTGAACCAGGCTTCAATGACGAGGTGTCCGGTGCGCAGATTGTCTTCGACATTGCAAGACGGACGACTTCGAGGTGTCGTCCCAGAGGGTCTCTCCTGATCAACAAGTGGTGCGAGGGATGATGAAGACACTACCCGAAGGTGATACTTCGGTAGCCCAGGGTCCGGGGGCCAACAATAAAGGCCCCGGACTGTCCGGCTTACAGCTGGAGACGACTCTAGGGACAGATAAACGGATCCCTTCGAAGGGAGGCTGTACTCCTACAGCAGCTTCCGGAGATCCAGAAGCGCCGGATATATTGACGAACTGCTGCGACAGGCGTCCGTCTTAGTGCGGTCTACAAAAAGTTGTTTTGGACCTCCTGTCGCACGTTTGCGCCGCCTTTCCTCGGTGAAGGGCCTCCTTAACAGGAGTAGTCTTTGGGTGAATGTACGAACCCGAACTCCGATAGAGTCAGTGAGGTGACCAGCCTTTGAGCCACCTGTGGTAAAGGATAATGAAAAAGAAAGAGTAGTTAGAAAAGAAAAAAGAAGGAGGTTATGGGAGTACTTGTAGGCCCGTCCGTATTGTGCTTCCGCCGATGCCCAGGGTATTTTATGTGCATAGTTATGTAGGCGCGGTACATATTTTGCAGGTATATGAGGTGGACGGCGGAAGCCAAACTGCTAGTCTAGCTCTGAAATTGGTCGGTCCTGTTGAATGGAGACCGGCGGCTTAATGGCCGACAAGGTATGCGGTTTAATAAGAACACTTTGTACTTCGGCTGAAGTAACTGTAGTATGATCCTCTATCCGGAGGGAGCGCTTCCTATGCTCCCCTGTAGAGGTGTGTGTCACGTATACCATGTTCATTGTTTTTACTTCGGGGGGAAATTGCTTCTGACCCCCGGTATTCGGTTGGTGAGTCCCTTCATCGTCGCTATCACCGAGCGGTCTCTTCCCCTTGTGTTCGGCGTTGAGCTTGCCGGCCTGTTTGAAGACCCAACAACTTCTGTTAGTGTGATTAGCTAGTTTATCGGGGTTGCCATGAATTTGGCAGGGCCGATCCAATATCTTGTCTAAATTGGATGGTCCGTCTCTGTTTGCCTTGAATGGCTTTTTCCGTTGACCGGATTTGGGGCCGCTGAATCTGGCGTTGACCGCTGTGTCGTGCGTTCCCTCATTATCATTGCGACGTTTGTGTTTACTGCGTCGTGGCTTGCCGTTGTCGTCTCGGACTTCGGAAGTGCCTGGATTGCTGGCGCTGTTGCTTCTACGAGCGAGCCAGCTGTCTTCTCCCATGCAAAAGCGGGTCATCAGAGTGGTAAGGGCTGACATGGATTTTGGTTTTTCTTGACCGAGGTGGCGGGTGAGCCACTCGTCCCGGACGCTGTGTTTGAAGGCCGCTAGGGCTTCCGCGTCCGTACAGTCAATGATTTGGTTCTTTTTAACTAAGAACCTAGTCCAGAGCTTCCTGGCTGACTCTTCGGGCTGCTGGACGATGTGACTTAAGTCATCGGCATCTGGTGGCCGGACATATGTACCTTGGAAGTTGTCACGGAATGCGTCTTCCAAATCCTCCCAGCCGCCAATAGAGTTTTCAGGCAGACTATTCAACCAGTGCCGAGCTGGCCCTTTAAGTTTTAGTGGGAGGTATTTGATGGCATGAAGGTCATCTCCGTGGGCCATATGGATATGGAGAAGGAAATCCTCGATCCATACCGCGGGATCAGTTGTTCCATCATATGATTCGATATTCACGGGTTTAAACCCTTCTGGGAATTCGTGCCCCATTACTTTGTCTGTGAAGCAAAGAGGGTGTGCGGCGCCTCTCTATCGGGCCACATTGTGACGTAGCTCCGATGGAGTCCGTCTGCGGTTTTCGGCCCGGGCATGACTAGGCTTGTTACGTCCGAGTAGATAGTCGTCGCCGCATGTCGGGGCACATCCTCGCGATCCGTAGATCGATCTGGTATGTCCTGCTCTACTGTCCAGGTCCTGTCGAAGGTCATATGTATAACCCCGAGCTGTTTTATCTCTGCCTTTATGGTGAGGCGGGGCGGGCTGGTGTTCGGCTTGAGTTGCCGCTTTGTCCCGACCGCGTGGTGGTCGGTTAGCTGCTGTCGGTGTCAAAACCGGCGGATCTCGGGTAGGGGGTCCCGAACTGTGCGTCTAAGGCGGATGGTAATAGGAGGCGGGGGACACGATGTTTACCCAGGTTCGGGCCCTCTCGATGGAGGTAATACCCTACTTCCTGCTTGATTGATCTTGATGATATGAGTATTACAAGAGTTGATCTACCACGAGATCGTAGAGGCTAAACCCTAGAAGCTAGCCTATGGTATCATTGTTATTGTCCTACAGACTAAACCCTCCGGTTTATATAGACACCGGAGGGGGCTAGGGTTACACAAAGTCGGTTACAAGGGAGGAGATCTACATATCCGTATTGCCAAGCTTGCCTTCCACGCCAACGAGAGTTTCATCCAGACACGGGACGAAGTCTTCAATCTTGTATATTCATAGTCCAACAGTCCGGCGTCTGAGGACCCCCTAATCTAGGACTCCCTCAGTAGCCCCTGAACCAGGCTTCAATGACGACGAGTCCGGCGCGCAGATTGTCTTCGGCATTGCAAGGCGGGTTCTTCCTCCGAATACTCCATAGAAGATTTTGAACACAAGGATAGTGTCCGGCTCTGCAAAACAAATTCCACATACCACCGTAGAGAGAATAATATTTCCACAAATCTAATCTGCTGACAACTTTTCATAACGTGACACCATACCACGGCCTGGTCATTATTCGAACCGTTTCTCCCAGCCTGCCATTGCACGTTTCGCGAGGCGGTTTTTATTGGCACGTCTTGTCGAAGCAGAGATTGTGTTCCCCTTATCACGGGATTCTCATCAATATGGGTGTGGGGAACCCAATCGTGCCTGTTGGTATGACTCCTCGATTTTAGGCAAGTTCCAAACGGCCACGCGGAGGACGCTTGATATTCACCCTCTTTATAAAGAGGCCAAGGCCTGTCCTTTTCTTCTCACACTCAATCGAATCCTTCCCCCACCTTGAGTTCCAACACCCAAGGCTCAGGCTAGGCGCTTCAGACCTTCAATCATGTCCGGATCCAACCTTCAGGGTCGGTGGATGCCCTCCTCTGTCACAGAGGAGGACATCAAGAAGCTAAGAGAAGCCAGGTATCTGACTGCCGAAATCTCGCACAGGCTGCCTGCTCGAGGGCAGGTCATTCCCACTCCCGAACCCAGCGAGAGTGTCGTATTCGTCCCCCACTTCCTCCGAGGTCTAGGCCTTAGTCTAGATCCCTTTGTTAGAGGGCTCATGTTCTATTACGGGCTTGATTTCCATGATCTGGCCCCGGATTCCATCCTTCACATCTCGTCGTTCATCGTTGTGTGTGAGGCCTTCCTCCACGTCACCCCACACTTCGGCTTATGGCTCAAGACCTTTAATGTGCAGCCGAAGATGATTAATGGGCGACACGTAGAATGCAGATGTGCCATAATAAGCAAAGGCACCAATGTTCCATGGCCAAAGGGTTCCTTCCCGGAGGTGTCCAGCTTATGGCAACGGGAGTGGTTTTACATCACAGCTCCCCGAGGTACTAAGTGGGTTGCCGCCCCTGCCTTCCGCTCGGGCCCCCCGCCACAACTGGCATCATGGATCAACAAGGGGCTGGACTGGGGACCAGTAAATGATGTGCCGACATTGCAGAGTCCCATCCGAGATCTCCTCGAGAGAGATGTCAGCCTTGTCAAGGTAATGTAAGTCATGCTAGTTCGTCGAGCCCTGCCTTGCAAACGTCGACCTCTCCGTATGTGGGAGTTCAACCCGGAAGGACCGCGAGCTATTCAGCACTTCTTCGGCATGACGCTCGAAGAGATGTACAGATTGTTCTTCAGATCACAAATAAAGTGTCCGGACACCACCGAGGATGCGGGCCTGAGCTGCAATCGTCCAGATACCCAAGTAAGTAGTTCTTCGGCCGAACATGCTATCTCTTTATTTATCACAACATCATTCTGAAAAGTCGCTCTTTGACTAGGACTGGGTAAAAAAGGCAAAGATGATCAGGTGTTCGCCCCCCCTTCCCGAAGGCTCAACAGATCCAGTACTGGCCAGAATGCTTGAGCTCGCGCCTTATCAATCGCCCTCAGGGGAAGATAAAGGGGGGAATAAAGAAGTCGAAAGCGGGCCTCACTCATTACTCATCCAGACCGGGGGAATTAGTGCCTCCGCGAAGGAGGATAACCGGGGAGAAGAATCTAAAATTCCCTCTCCCCAGGGAAGGAAGAGGACCGCCTCTGAAGACTTGGAAACAATGGTTTCCAAACGAGGGAAGAAATCTTCGCCAGAGGGTCCTGCCCCGGAGGGTATCCTTACCGCACAGTGCCCACAAGGGGATCAGCCCCCCACCGAGCTGTAAGTAGACAAAAGTACTTTATAGTAAACATATCCTACTTTATTTCCGAGGACAATAACCGAGACGTATGTCCTGTAGTTCGGATCGTAGCCCTTCTCGACAGAGTTCGTCTTCGGGGGATCTTCTTCCAGAGATGATGGAGAGCGAAACACCTCCCCATGCCTCCTCGCCTCATGAGGCGGGCGACCCTGAGGTGTCATCACGAAGGGTTTCTCCTGATACGCCAAGGCCGGAAGGTAACCCTTCGGCCACCCGGAGTCCGGAGTATTCGGCTCCTAAGGGGAGCAACGAAAAGAGTCCGGGACTGTCCGGTGCGCGACCAGACTCACTGCGGAATCTTCTGGAGCAAGCGGCTATCTCAGAAGCACACCGTACGTTAACGGGTACGGTAGTTGAGAAGATTTCATCCGCCAAAAGCGGGTTGTATGAAGCTTTTATGAGCCTGCTGAGAGGCTTTGAGGTACGCAAAGTAATATATATTTCTTTGACGGTACCGAACACGCCAGGTGTGCCCTATGTAGATAGTATCTCCTGAGACTCTGGTTGCTGTCGAAAACGGCGGCAAACAGAGGATCATAGTCCCAGGTAATAATCATGCCGCCTTCATGTGCAGGTGGCTGAAGGTCCGGTGGCTAGCCGGACTGGTGAGTTTGCCGAACTGAAGCGGCAACTTGATGCGGCAGATGCCGACATCGTGCTTGTAAACAGGCGGCTTGACGAGGCACAGGGTATGTATTCTCCGATGGTCAACATTTATTAAGAGGAGCATAATGCTAGTATCTATAATATGCTGTGACTGCAGATGGAGCTGCCGCCGTGGAGACCCTTCGGGCGGAACTTGCCCGAGCCAAGGAACAAGCCAGGAGGAATGATGCGGCCGCCCTAAAGGCGGTCGAAGAGTTAAAAGCCGAACAGGCTGCACATTGCGAGAGCAAAGAGAAAATAGCCAAGATGGCTGTTGAGCTGAAAGACGCCGCCGACCGTTATGAGCTTCTTGAAAGGGAAAGTCAAACAAAGACGGCGGACCTGAAGAAAGCCATGGTAGCAGCTAAGGAAACCCGCTCTAAAATCAGAGCGGCGAAGGAGGAGCTACGTCAAGCCGGAAATATCACGGCTGGGAAGCCCTTTTTGGTGCGGACGAAGTTCGGAGATCCTAAGTATGCCCGTCTGGATCAATTATGGAGTTCTGCGGACGCGTACCTGGATTTGGCAGCAAGTGCTGCTGATGCGACCAAGTTTTTCGAAGAACAGAAAGATCATGAAGTGGAAAAGTTGTTTTGGTCGTAGTTCAATGCTCCGGTGCATCCGCTGCTGTTAAATGAGCAAATAGCCGAGTGGGCCAAGCTCCATAGGTTGTCCGGGCTTGCCATGAGGTCTGTCATGGATCATCTCTGGCCGGAAGGACCAAGGCCGAGTAGTTATTTTGGTCTTGTGCAACGATTCCTTGGTGTTGTGCCGCATATCGACGCTGTAAAGAGGTCGGCGTGCATAGAGGGTGTGCGGATGGCTCTTGCCTGTGCCAAGACATACTGGGCGGAGATGGAGGCCACCGCGATTGCACCCCCGAATCCGGCCATAGGCCAGGTTTCGGCTGAGCACTATTTTGAAGAAGTCCTGGAAGGTGCTCGTTTAATAGAGACTCAGTGCTCGAAGAGTGTCATGTTCGAGTGACATGTATCTCGATTGTAATAACAATGCTATTTGAATTATAGAGGCTTTGTTTATACTTTTGCCTGAAAGTATTATTGTGCCTCCTTTGCGGCCATTTATGTATATATGTATATAATCTGAAAGTTTGCAGTCGTCGGCTTCAGCCCCCACGCATATAATGCGGGGGTGTTCGCAAAAGCGCGTGCTCACACTTGATCCAACGTCTTGGTCCATTAAGGAGGTGGTAGCGCGGCGAACGAGGCAATTGGACTATATTGCTTTAACACTTTCACTTAACCATAGGAGTTTGACAGTGGGGCTACTATATAGCCCCTGGTACTTCCGCGCTCATCCGAATACGGGGCGCGTACGTACATGACCGGGAAAACTGTAACATCCCAAAATTCTAAATTTTGGAATGTTATAATAAACAGATAGATTGTATTGATTTTTTGATTGATTGACTGAAAGTGAGTGGAATTCGAATTCTTTTGAAAGTTAAATGAGAGGGAATAAAAGGACTTTCCCAAACTTTCATTTTGCTTTTATGATCTCCATGAATTCAAATTCTTTTCATCACAAAACCCTCGAGAGAAGATGACATGACTTCTTCCATTTATTTAAATGACAAGGGGTGTTGAAAATATTTGAATTATATTGAAAATATTTTTCATTTCTGAAACTTTATGCAACTCAATGATTTTCACGAGAGAAGATAAAATGACTTCTTCAAAACAAATGAAATATGAGTTGGGAGTTTCAAAGGATTAAAATCAAAGTCCCATTGAAATTATTCTCAATATTGGAGTTATTTGAGTTTTATTCAAATTATTTTTCTCCAAAAACAAAATATACAGAAAATAGGGTAACATGATTCCCTACATCAGAAAATTGGAGAGAAATAAATTTGAAATCATTTTGGGTATTTTTAAAATGATTTTTATTGGATTTTATTAAGGCAGCAGCACTGTTTGATTTATTAAAATTTGTGTGGATTTTATTTGACTTTACAAAAATGTTCACGCTGTAGGAAATCTTTTTCTGAAAATTTTGATATATTATATGCCTATATAATATTTTTATTTTTATTTGTTTTTATTTTGTTTGTCGGAGTTTAAAAAAAAAATCTCTTCACCGCCGAACTGGGCCGGCCCCCGCTAGCCGCCAGGCCAGCCCAGCCCAGCGTGCCGCCCCGTCACCCCCGCGCAACCGACTCCAGGCGGGAGTCCGCCGCCGCCATGGCTCGCCGGAGCCGTCTCCCCGCCGGACTCCTCCTCTCTGCCCCCTCCCGCACGCCACCGCGCCGCCCCTCCCCCCCTTAAATAGCACCGCCCCGGGCCCCTCTCTCTCTCTCTCCCCGCGCCGCCGTGCCACCGCCAACCGCGCCGGAGCTCGCCTGCCGCCGCCGCACTTAGCCGCCAGCGCCGCCTCCTTGCGCTGCACGCCGCCGTCGCGCCTGGATCCGCCGCCCGCACCGCCGTTGCCCGCCGCTGCGACCTCGCTGCACCTCTCCGCCGCCGCGCCACCGCCAACCGTCGCCGGAGCTGCTGCTGCCGTCGACCGTCGCCGTTCGGTTTTCTTGCCCGAACCGCTGATCCGGTAAACCGCCAGGCCGGTTTATTTCGTTTAGGGTTTAGGTTTTTTTTCGGTTTTCTGTTTTAAAACCCGGTTTTTCTTTTAATCTAGTTATTTAGTGAACGTTCGCTGGTTAGGGTTAGAAAACGAACGTTCGTTATTTAGTCCTTTTCTTTTTCTGTTAGTTTTACGTCAGGGACCTATCCGTCAATATTTTAATTGCAGATTAGCCCCTGGTTTTCAAATGACCACAACTTTTCAACCGTTTGTCCAAATCCAACGAAACCAACGCCCACGTCTTCGTTATGATCTCCTCTATCCAGTAAAACAACTTAAACATGTTTTTGAAAGTTCTAAAATTTGAATTCAAACAGATTTGTATTCAAACTTCTTTTGCTCATAACTTAAGTTCCGTAACTCCGTTTGAGTTGATTCTTTTTGCAAAGCGAAGCTCTTGACCTAAACTTTCTGATAAGGCCAAATTCATATAATTTTGGTACTGTTAGAAATTGTTTTATGTTGCAAGAGTTATTTGCTTGGTTTTGAAGTCTTCCGAATTGTTTTCCTCGTTCTTTCTGATCTTTTGAGTGATTGCTTATGTGTGGTTACTATTGCTTGCTTACGATAGATTGACCGGAGTGTGACGAGTAGATCTATCAAGAGTTTTGAGTGCGAATCATCTTCATCATCATTGCAGGCAAGTAACACTTTGATCATACCCCGTTCATACCCAGTTTTATTGCATTAGATCTGTTTTCCTCAAACACTTGCATAATTAGGATCTAATTAAACTGTGGGTATTGGGGAGTAGTTGAGGTAGTACCTATTACCTGTTTTACTATCAAACCCTTGGGAGTTACTTCTACGTTGCTTTTATTATTGCCATGCTATGCTCGTAGACATGGATTTGGGTTTGAGTGAAATTCATGACAGATGTGAGATTGTTAATAATGGTTTACTTAAGGTGGCAACTAAAACTCACATCTGGGTGGATTGAGGCACCTGGAGAACCCAGTGTTGTCTGTATGTATAAGGTCCGCCACCCAGGCTCAAAGGGATCATAAGATTATTCATGCTAGAAACTTCCGTGTGCAGCCACAAGCTATTATGGGCTCTAGCATAGCTGAGTAGGTTACAGGATCTCTTGAAGAGGTGGACTAGCAGATGTAGGGGAAAGTAGGTGTACCGGTCCATCCAGAGTAAAGAGTGATTGTTTCTGAAAGACTGTGTCTCGGTCATCCGTTTATCAAACATCATGCAGTGCGAGAATCAAGCGGAGGCGATCGAGTCTTGTGGGGAAAGTGCGCAAACCTCTGCAGAGTGTACAAACTAATCATGGTTAGCCGTGTCCCCGGTTATGGACATCTTGAGTATCTAGTTCTTGGATTATCCCGTTGATCTCATCATGTTATTTTTAATTAATTTTGTTTGGTTAATGAGGACACTTAATTGGGATTGAGTTGGAGGTACCTTCTCAATGTTTCACAACCACCATGATAGTTAGATAAAATTTATTCCTTTGAAGTAGGGAAAAATTGGCTTTTCGCAAAAACATTATAACCATAGAGCTTTTCCACCAGCCATATATGCATGTAGTGATAGTCTTTGTTCATCATTTCTCTATGGTGTGAATTTGCCAGTACATTCAATGTACTGACCCGTTTTCGGGCTGCAACGTTTCATGTTGCAGGATATCTTACGACGAGTAAGTGATACGTTAGGGTTACGATTTCTACACTCAACTTTGCCGTTGGTGTTGATGGGAATCCACAACCTTGTTACTTCCGCTATTTGGATTGAGGTAATAGTATTTACGTTATTTTATACATGTGATTTACCTCTGTTATAAATCCTCGAGTACTGTGCGTGTCAGCATACCGATCCAGGGATGACACTTAAGCACAGAGACTTGATCCATTCGGGTCGGGTCGCTACAAAAACCGACCCTTCGTTAATGCGGAGGAATCCCGAAGATTCCGCTAAGTCATCGAGTGGTTGACCAGTCTCGCGCTTTATCATGACAGTCAGTTTTCGGCTTTCTCTACTGAGGTGCTCATCCGGATGAACCAGGGCACAATCACAGTAGTTCTCCCGGTGCCACCTTAGCCGATAGAGCGGAACGTAAGGTAGCAAAACGCGGGAGCTGGGCAAAGCCAACATTTGACCAAAGACATGATTCGGAGCTGATGCATATAAGGCCAAACTCGCGACGCCGAACACTCCCTAAGGTATTCAGTCTTTACAACATATACCGGGCTGGGTAACGCCCTTGATAATGAACCCCTAGTGTCCAGGTACGTGCATTATTCTGACGTGGCAAAATGCCAATAACGTCAGCATCCCTCTCGGTTATACTGAGTATCCGGAGGATGTGAAGCAACAAGAGACAGTAAAAAAGGTTTACACAGGGTCTTAATCTAAAAAGAAACCTTTGAGCGGGGCCCTGCTGCACGTCTGCGCCTATGTCTCCGTTGTGCCGTGTCCTGGAAGGGTGTAGCACGATTATCATCTGTAAAAGAGAAGAACTTAGGTGAAAGTTGTCGTGCAAAAAATTGGTTATTCTCAATAAACCATTAAAAGTCAAGATAAGTAAGGTCGAGACGAACTGTAGTCCTTTTTACATGCGGGAAGCCCCTGGTACCGCCTATAGGGGTATATCCGTCAAACCAATCTCAGGTTTATCTAAGCTGTTACAGCTAGTGATGCGCCGGACTCATCTAACCGTGTCCACAGTCTTGATGACTGGTCATTTATTCTGGTTGGAGAGGCCGTTTAGTGTTCGGCTGCTAAAGCCGCCACACTTTCTTCCGCGCGTAAGGAACGCTCAACATTTCCGGTAACTGTGAAGATGCCACGTGGACCGGGCATCTTAAGCTTAAGAGAAGCGTAATGCAGTACTGCATTAAAACGAGCGAAAACTGTTCTTCCGAGTAGTGCTTGATAGCTGCTTCGGAATGGAGCGATGTCGAAGGTTAACTTTTCACTTCGGAAGTTGTCAGGAGAACCAAATACAACCTCTAGTACTAGAGAGCCCATACAGCGGGCCTCTGGGCCTGGTATTACTCCTTTGAAGGTAGTATTGCTTTGGCTGATTCTTGTCGGGTCTATCCCCATTTTGTGGACTGTGTCCTGATATATCAGATTAAGACTACTGCCGCCGTCCATGAGGACTTGGGTGAGATGGTATCCGTCGATGGGTCTAGCACCAAGGTAGCCAATCCTCCATGCCGGATACTTATCAGGTGATCCCTGCGATCAAAAGTGATCGGGCAGGCCGACCAAGGGTTGAACTTAGGGGTGACGGGCTCTACGGCGCATGCGTCTCGGAGTGCATGCTTGCTCCTTCTTTTTGTTACGTGAATCATATTCACTGTTTTGACCTCTGGTGGGAATTTTTTCCGTCCCCCAGTGCTTTGCTGTCGAGGCTCATCCTCGTCTTCACTTGGTGTCTCCCTCCCCTTGTGTTCGGCATTTAACTTGCCGGCCTGCTTGAAGACCCAGCATTCTCTGTGGGTGTGATTTGTAGGTTTGTCAGAGGTGCCATGAATCTGACATAATTTGTCTAGAATCTTGTTTAGGCTAGACGGTCCATCTCTGTTGCCTTTGAAAGGCTTTTTTCACTGACCGGGTCGAGAGCCCCTAAATCTGGCATTTACGGCCGTGTTGTCTGGGCTGTCTTCGTTATTTTGATGCTTGCTTTTACTGCGTCGTGGTTTTCCATTGCCATCGCTGACTTCAGATGTGCCTAGGTCGCTGGTGCTACTACGGGCCAGCCAGCTATCTTCGCCCGCACAAAAGCGGGTCATGAGGCTTGTTAGGGTTGCCATTGTCCTTGGCTTTTCTTGGCCGAGGTGTCTGGCAATCCATTCGTCTCGGACGCTGTGTTTGAAAGCTGCTAAGGCTTCGGCGTCCGGACAGTCGACGATTTGATTCTTCTTAGTGAGAAATCTGTTCCAAAGCTTTCAGGCTGACTCTCCGGGCTGTTGAATTATATGACTTAAATCGTCTGCGTCCGGAGGTCGGACATAGGTCCCTTGAAAGTTAGCCCTAAAAGCATCCTCAAGCTCCTCCCAACTTCCAATGGAATTTTCGGGGAGGCTCTTCAGCCAGTGCCGAGCTGGTCCTTTCAACTTGAGGGGCAAGTATTTGATGGCGTGGAGATCGTCTCCGTGAGCCATATGGATATGGAAGATGAAGTCCTCAATCCAGACCCCAGGGTCTGTCGTTCCGTCGTACGCCTCTATGTTCACGGGTTTGAATCCTTCTGGAAATTCGTGATCCAGTACCTCATCGGTGAAGCATAGGGGGTGTGCGGCACCCCTGTATTTGGATGTATCGTGGCGTTCTGACAGTTGTAGTGTTCGGTTTTGATTCTGCCCTGGGGCGCGCTTCCTAGATCCGTAGATGGATCTGGTAATGCCGTCTTTTTGATGCAAGTCCTCACGTAAATCATGTGCTAACTTATGTGCGGCCTCATTAGCTGCCCTATCGCGGCCACGAGGTGGTCGATCCGACCGATCAGCCGTTTTATTTTTCGGCTGTGTAGGCTCTAAGGCCTCGTCATCGAATTCAGGCAGCAGCTTGCGCTTTGGGTAACTCTTTGTGTGGCGACTGCCACCGTACTTTTCCGCAGTGTCCAGCACTTTGTTCCATCTACTGATGAGTGTATTTTGCACGGCCTTAAGCCTTTGTTTCTGCTTCTTGAGACTCCTCGCGGTGGCAATAAGCCTTCTGTGGAGGTTCTCTTGTTCCAAGTTCCTTTCCGGGATGGTATGCATATCGTCGTCCGGACTATTCTCCTCTCCGGAGACAGGTTGATGATTTCTACCCTCGGCGTCACCATGATCGGACAGTGGCTCCGTACTATGTTCGCCGTCCGCTGGCTCGTCCTGCTCTATTGCATTGGAGTCGACCGGGGTCTCATTCTTTCTTGCGCGGTTATCGCTGTGTTTGCCGAGGCGGGGTTTGGAGCGGCGTCTTCGTCGTCGCTTTGGTTGCTTCTCGAGGGGGTTATCCTTCGCTGCATCCTCCCGTTCCTCATCATTGTCTTCCTTGGGTGTATCCACCATGCATATATCATGTGGTGAAGTGGCCGTCCAGCGCACTGTGGGTGGTGGTTCCTGTTCGTCTTCTGCACCGTCGTCCATACCGTCGATGTCTTCGGAGCCGAAATCGAGCATGTCGGTTAAATCATCGACAATGGCTACTAAGTGGGTGGTGGGTGGGGAGCGAATTTCTTCGTCGTCCGCATCCCATTCTAGCCGGACATAGTTCGGCCAAGGGTCTCCTGATAAGGAGAGAGACCTCAACGAGTTTAGCACGTCGCCGAAGGGCGAGTGGTGAAAGATATCCGCGGAGGTAAACTCCATGATCGGTGCCCAATCGGATTTGATAGGCACAGACGCAGGCGGCTTGGAGCCCATGGCCGGGGACGAATCCGACGGTTCGGCAACACGGGTCTCATAGGAGGTGAAGTCAGTATTCGGCTCTATCGCCACTAAGTGTGCGGCCTCCGTGGCGGTGTCCATCCACCAGTCCTCAGATGGCGCAATTTGTTCCGGATTGAGGGCCGGAGCAGTTGCAGGTGTGATCTCCCGAACACTATCCGACGGCAGGGCTAAGCCATGCTCGTCGTGATTGTGCAGCGCACCTGACATGGGCTCGAATCCATCGAAGATCAAGTCCCCGCAGATGTCGGCAGTATAGTTCAAGTTTCCAAACCTGGCCTGATGGCCAGGGGCATAGCTCTCGATCTGCTCCAGATGGCCAAGCGAGTTGGCCTGCAGTACGAAGCCGCCGAATACGAAGATCTGTCCGAGGAGGAAAACCTCACCCTAGATTGCATCGTTGCCGATGATCGAAGGAGCCATCTAGCCTTACGGTGACGGCATAGTGGGACTCTCAATGAAAGCACCAATGTCGGTGTCAAAACCGGCGGATCTCGGGTAGGGGGTCCCAAACTGTGCGTCTAAGGCGGATGGTAACAGGAGGCGGGGGACACGATGTTTACCCAGGTTCGGGCCCTCTCGATGGAGGTAATACCCTACTTCCTGCTTGATTGATCTTGATGATATGAGTATTACAAGAGTTGATCTACCACGAGATCGTAGAGGCTAAACCCTAGAAGCTAGCCTATGGTATGATTGTTGTTGTCCTACGGACTAAACCCTCCGGTTAATATAGACACCGGAGGGGGCTAGGGTTACAACGAGTCGGTTACAAGGGAGGAGATCTACATATCCGTATTTCCAAGCTTGCCTTCCACGCCAAGGAGAGTCTCATCCGGACACGGGATGAAGTCTTCAATCTTGTATCTTCATAGTCCAACAGTCCGGCTAAAGTATATAGTCCGGCTGTCCGAGGACCCCCTAATCCAGGACTCCCTCAGCCGCATTGTGCGATGATGGTATGGGCTCCGACGCCTCATCATCGAACTGAGGTAGCAATTTGCGCTTCGGGTAACTTTTGGCTGGGTGCTTGAGGCCGTATTCCTCGGCTGCTAGGACCTCAGTCCATCTATCGTTGAGCAGGTCTTGATCAGCTTAAAGCTGCTGCTGCTTCTTTTTCTGGCTCCTTGCAGTGGCTATTAGCTAGCGCTTAAAGCGTTCCTGCTCGAGAGGTTCCTCAGGCACGATAAAATCCTCGTTACCAAGGCTCACCTCATTCTCGGAGAGCGGAAGATAATTACTGTCCTCCGAGTCTTCATGTATGACCTATTCGGAAGTTGCCTCAACAGGATCTTCATTGAATTCAGCATCGTTCGGAGTATTGTTCTCTCCCATGCCGGTATTGCTGTCTTTTCCCCGACGTGACTTAGAGCGGCGCCGCTGACGCCGGCGCTTTGGCTGTGTCTCAGGAGGTTTATCCTCGACTGGATTTTCTTTGCCATCGTTGTTAGTTTCTTTAGGTGTATCCACCATGTACACGTCATAAGAAGAGGTGGCCATCCAGCGTCTGGTAAAGGGCAGGTTTTGGCCTTGCTCCTCATCGGCATCGACGTCCATACCGTCGATGTATTCGGAGCTATAATCGAGCGTGTCGGTTAAGTCTTCGATAGTGGCTATGAAGTGGGCAGTGGGTGGGAAGCAAAATTCTCCGTCATCAGCCTCCAGTTTGAACCGGATATAATTCGGCTGTGAGCCCCCCGCTAAGGATAGTGCTCTTAACGAGTTTAACACGTCGCCCAAAGGCGAGTGCCGAAAAATGTCCGCAGAGCTGAATTCAACGATCGATGACTGATCGAGCTCGACGCTCGTGGACGCACATGGTTCGGAACCTGTAGCCGGAAACGAGTCCGAGGCTCTAGTGACACAGATTCCACTCAAGGTTGGGTCTGTGTGCGGCTCTAACGCCGCTGGGACTGCGGCATCCGTGGCGGGGTTGAGCTTCCCGTCCTCGGATGGCGTGATCTGCTCCGGATCTAAGGCCAGAGCAGTTACAAGTGCTATCTCCTGGGTATGGTCCAATGACAGATTTAAGTCCTGTTCATCGTGGTGACGGGGAGCGGCTGCCATGGTCTCGAATCCATCGAAGATCAAGTCTCCGTGGATGTCCGCGACGTAGTTCAAGCTCCCGAATCTGACCTGACGGCCAGGGGCATAGCTATCGATCTGCTCCAGATGGCCAAGTGAGTTGGCCCGCGGTGCAAAGCCGCCGAGCACAAAGATCTGTCCGGGGAGGAAGACTTCTCCTTGGACAACATTGCTGTAGATGATTGAAGGGGCCATCAAACCTTTTGAGGACGGCACAATGGAACTCTCAATGAAAGCACCAATGTCGGTGTCAAAACCGGCGGATCTCGGGTAGGGGTCCCGAACTGTGCGTCTAAGGTCGATGGTAATAGGAGACAGGGGACACAATGTTTACCCAGGTTCGGGCCCTCTCTATGGAGGTAATACCCTACTTCCTGCTTGATTGATCTTGATGAATATGAGTATTACAAGAGTTGATCTACCGCGAGATCGTAATGGCTAAAACCCTAGAAGTCTAGCCTGTATGACTATGATTATGATTATTGGCCTCTACGGACCTAGCCCTCCGGTTTATATAGACACCGGAGGGATCTAGGGTTACATAAAGTTGGTTACAGAGAAAGGAATCTTCATATTTGGACGCGAAGCTTGCCTTCCACGCCAAGGAGAGTCCCATCCGGACACGGGAGAGAGTCTTCGGTCTTGTATCTTCACAGCCCTTTAGTCCGGCCCATGTCTAACAGGCCGGATGCCCGAGGACCCCTTAGTCCAGGACTCCCTTAGTAGTCACTTGTGTAATTGTATGCTTAATTTGGTTATGCAATGTTGTCCTTTTAAGTATATATGTTGATGCTGTAGACAGAGCGTAGATGTTGTGCGGATAAAGAAAATCACATCGTACACAGACTAAACAATGGAACCCGTCGGTGATGTTTTCATCAATCGCTCACAATTGTATACCAGCAATCATTTGCTCACAACACACACGGCTTGTTAGCAGTAATCGTCTGTGTTGTTATCGGTCTTCGCACACATCTCCGATTACAGACCTGTTTGCCTCGTATCACACACATCTTGTTCATTTGAACCGTTTATGTTCTCATGTCTCAACGCAAACAGTTCATCCGAGTGAACCGCATGCCGTATATCGCACACACCTTTGATCTGGCTGACCGTTTCTTTTGTGTTGCCTAATCACAAACAGTTCATCTGAGTGAACCGTATGCTGTGTATCGCACACGCCTTCATCTGGCTGCCCGTTTCTCTTGTTCCTCCTCATCGCAAACAGTTCATTGAACTGAACTGTATGCCCTTCATCGCACACGCAAATAAAACCTGAACCATGTTTGAGGCATCGGTCATCGCAAACGTTTTATACATTTCTGAAGGTTTTCATACAACACCGTTTGCGATTATTGCATCGCACACAGTTTCTCGAAGTGTCTCTGATCGTAGTGTCGCGTTAGCAGCATCCTGCAGTAGTGATAGTTAAACCAGGACTTACCAATATTGATAAATCAACACTTCAATATGTAATCTTGATAAACCGGATCATATCATTGTACCCAAGTCATCAGATTAATTTGTCTTTGAGAAGAGCAATATGCATTAGCCCCCAAGTGCCAAGGAAAATACTTGTATTTTGTTTGGGACTTCAATTTTTTTAAGAGCAATAGATATTAGCCCCCAAGTGCCAAGGAAAATACTTTTATTGTGCTTGGGACTTCAAAAAGAATCATGCTTATAATATCTTCCATGTTTGTCTATATCACAGGCTGAACTGAGTGAGAAGGATTCGTAGCTCAATGACCTGAAGGCCGATATTATAACTCAGCAATCTGAGACATCCAAGGCCAAATCAGAACTGAAGACTACTTTAGAGAATATTGAGCAGCTGAAGCAAACTTTCAACACTGACAAAAATGGTTGGGAGACCAAAAGGGCGGTGTCGGTGTCAAAACCGGTAGATCTCGGGTAGGGGGTCCCGAACTGTGCGTTAGAGGATCGAAGGTAACAGGAGACAGGGACACGACATTTACTCAGGTTCGGGCCCTCTTGATGGAGGTAATACCCTACTTCCTGCTTGATTATCTTGGATGAGTATGGGGTTTACAAGAGTTGATCTACCTCGAGATCGTAATGGCTAAACCCTAGATGTCTAGCCTGTATGGTAATTATTATGATTTCCCTCTATGGACTAAACCCTCCGGTTTATATAGACACCGGAGGGACCTAGGGTTGTACAGAGTCAGTTTACAGAGAAAGGAATCTTCATATCCGAACGCCAAGCTTGCCTTCCACGCAAAGGAGAGTCCCATCCAGACACGGGAAGAAGTCTTCTATCTTGTATCTTCATGGCCCATTAGTCCAACCCACGTTACATAGCCCAGATGCCCGAGGACCCCTTAATCCAGGACTCCTTCAGTAGCCCCTGAACCAGGCTTCAATGACGATGTGTCCGGCGCACAGATTGTCCTCGGCATTGCAAGGCGGGTTCCCCCTCTGAATACTTCAAAGTATTCCTCGAACACAGAAATGTGTCCGGCTTCGTGAAACAGATACCATACACAGCCACAACAGGGTATAATATTTAACAAGTCCCATCTGCTGACAACTTTTGTGGCAAGTCGTTTACGTCCTTTACCTGGTTATGATTTCGAACCGTCTTTCAGCCTCTCGCTCCACATTACGAGGCGCAATCTTTATTGGCACATCTCGCCAAAGCAGAGATCGTGCCCCCTTATCACGCGATTCTTATAAATATGGGCGTGGATAATCCAACCGCGTCGTTTGGACGATCCCTTAGGAATAGGCGAGCTTTAAGGCCCATGAGGAGGCGTTCGATATTCATCGCCTTTATAAAGGGGTACAGACCTGTTTTCTCCCCCGCGCCTACCTCTTCCTTAGCCTTTCGAACCTCAAGCTCCAGCGCCCAGGTCTCGATTTCTTTCATCGCTATCAAGCCTTCTAGTTATGTCCAGATCCAACTCCCAAGGCAGGTGGACGGCCTCCTCGGTCACCGAGGAAGATATCGTGAAGCTCCGGGAGGCGAGGTACCTGACCGCGGAAATCCCCCACAGGCTCCCTGCCAAGGGGCAAGTTATTCCCACACCAAAATCCAGTGAGAGGGTTGTGTTCATCTCTCACTTCCTCCACGGGCTAGGGTTCGCTCTCCACCCCTTCGTTCGTGGCCTTATGTTCTATTATGGGCTAGATTTTCACGATCTAGCTCCGGACTCCTTCCTTCACATCTCGGCGTTTATCGTTACGTGTGAGGCTTTTCTCCGCATCCCCCCACACTTTAGCCTATGGCTCAAGACCTTCAATGTGAAGCCAAAGATAGTCGACGGGGAGTAGGCGGAGTGCGGCGGTGCCATGGTGAGCAAGCTCGCCAACGCTATCTGGCCAAAAGGCACTTTCACGGAAACCTCCAACCTATGGCAGCGGGAGTGGTTCTATATCACCGAACCCCACGGTACCAAGTGGGCAGCCTCGCCCGCCTTCCGATCTAGCCCTCCATTGCGGCTCGCATCATGGATCAATAAAAGGGCTAGACTGGGGATCAACTGATGAAGTGCAAATGTTGCAAAGTCGTATCCAGAGCATCCTCGATAAGGACACCGGCCTCATTAACGTGATCCAGGTGATGTTAGTCCGCCGGATCCTCCCGTGCCAGCGTCGGCCTCTCCGTATGTGGGAGTTCAATCCAGAAGGATCACGGACCCTTCAGCAATTCTTCGGCACAACGCACCGAGGGATGTGGAAATTATTCTTCAAGACTCGAAAGCAGTGGCCGGACACATCCGAGGACATCGGCCTCGGCTGCAACCATCCAGATACCCCGGTAAGCACCCAACTTCTGAATACAACTCAGTTGATTATCCCATAGTGGTGTACTAAAAAAACTATCTTCGACCAGGGCTGGATAAAGAAAGCGGAAGGAATTAGGTGTTCGGCTCCACTTCTCGAAGACTCAGCTAATCATGTGTTAATGAGGATGCTGGCCCCGGCGCCGTATCAAATACCGGTGAAGGAGGACAAGAAGAAGAGCAAAAGGGCTGAAGGTGGCCTCCGCTCTAAAGGCGTACTAGACGCTATGTCCGGGGAGACCGAAGCTCCCTCTTCTGAAGGTGAAGACGAAGGGGAAGGAGAAGGTGATATCCCTACTCCCCACGGGAAGAAAAGGGCTGCCTTCGAAGACTCGGAGGTAGAGGCGCCCAAGAGAGGGAAGATGTCCCTGTCAGATGGTTCAGGTTCGGAAGCCGATGTTGACGCAGAGCTCTTCTCTAGGGACAAGCCTTTTGCCGAATCGTAAGTGAACAAGGATGCTCTAGACATGTCCTGTTCCTCTTGGTTTGCCAGGGTAACATTTAAACTATATGTTTGCAGCCCGACCTGCTATCTACCTCAACAGTCCTCCTCATCGGGGGACTTGCCTCCGGAGATGATGGAAAGCGAGACGCCTCCACAAGCTCCCTCGCCTCTAAGGGCAGACGACTTCGAGGTGTCGTCCTGGAGGATCTCCCCTGACCATCCAGCGGCGTGGGGGACAATGAAGACAGCGCCCGAAGATAATACTTCGACCGTCAAGGGTCCAGGGGAGGCAGGTCCTACGGGGACCAACAATGAGGGCCCCGAACTATCCGGTTTACAGCCGAAGACGACTGTAGGGTCGAGTAAGCGTACCTCTTTGCAGGGAGTCCGTACTCCCGCATCAGCCCCCATGAATCCAGAGGTGCCGGATACACTGATGGACACATTGCAAAGTGCGTCCATCTCGGAGGAACATCGTACCTTAATGGGTACGGTAGTTGAGAGGATTCTGTCCGCGAGAAGCGGATTGAATGAAGCCTTTACGAGCCTGCTGAGAGGCTTCGAGGTATGCAATGTAATATCTTTAACTGCTCTTTACATGCAAGAATGTGCCTGTGCATAGATAGTAGCCCGTGAGACTCTGGTCGGTTTCCACAGGGAGGCGATCAGAGGATCAAAAAGATATGCTCAGGAAGTAACATAATTAACTTGAAAACAGGCTGTTATGTCAATGGTGACTTCCCAAGCTGCGGAAGTTGTAGATTTAAAGCATAAACTTGAGTTAGCTGATGAGGACATTACTCTTATTAACAGGCGGCTTGACGAGGCACAAGGTATGTTTTTGGGACAGCCCAACTATGCATGTATAATAGTATGAGCACGAAGCTGAAATTTATACACTGTGACATGCAAAACTGTAGACGCTGCTACCGCGGTTGAGACCCTCCGGGCCGAGCTTGCCCGAGCCAAGGAGCAGGCCAGAGTGAGCGATGCGGCTGCCCAAAAGGCAGCTGATGATTTAAAGGCCGAACAGGCCACTCAACGCCAATGCAAGGAGAGAATATCTACCATGGAGCGAGAGCTAAAGGATGCCACTGGAAAATGTAAATCACTCGAGGAGGATAACAAAGCCAAGGTGGCCGAACTTGACAAGGCCTTACAAAAGGCGAGAGAAGCACGGTCCGAGTCTAGAGCAGCTCGGGAGGAGATCCGGCAAGCTGGGGAGATATCGGCTGGTAAGCCCTTTCTTTTACAGACTAAGTTCGGCGACCCGAAGTATGCTCTGCTTAATCAATTGTGGAGTTCTCTAGACGCGTTCTTGGACCTGCCGAAGAGTGTCTCCGACGCGACGTGGTTCTTCCAAGCACAGGAAGGACATGCTGCGGAGAAGCTTTTCTGGTCACAATTCAACGTGACACGGCGTCCGGCGTTGCTAAACGAACAAATGGCTCAGTGGGCTGAGCTCCACAAGATGTCCGGAGGTGCCATGAAGGACGTCGTGGCCCGGCTATGGCCGGCTGAACCCATTCCGAACAGTTATTTTGGTTTGGTGAAGCGACTTGTCGATGTAGTGCCGCGTATCGACGCCGTCAAGCGGTCGGTGTGCATAGAAGGTGCCCGGATGGCCTTCGCCCGCGTCAAGATGTACTGGGTAAAGATGAAGGCCACCAATGTTGCAGCTAAGGTCCCGCCCAGAGGCAAGGACCAACGCACGCCGGAGCATTATTTGGAGGACGTCCTAGAGGGCGCCCGCTTGATAGAGGGTCAGTGCTTGAAGGGCATTATGTTCGAATAAATGTATTATGAGAACAATATTGTGATACATTAAGGCTGTGTTATATTTATGCCTTTGTCTGAAAGTTATTTCCTCCTGCGCGGCCGTTTTTATAATCTAAAAGTTTGCCAGTCATCGGCGTCAGCCCCCTCACATATAATACGGGGGTGTTTGGAATAGCACCTGATCACAGTTGACCCAACGTCTTGGTCTGTAAAGGAGGTGTCCGTGCGGCGAACTAGGCAATCGGACTATAGGGCTTTAACACTTTCACTTAGCCATAGGAGTTTGACGGTGTGACTATGATGTAGCCCCTGGTATCTACGCGGTTATCCGAACACGGTTGCGTTACATAGGTGACCGGAAAACGGTCCTTCGTGTTATACGGAAGAAATCGCAAAAGATTCTAATAAGTCACCTGGTTGACCAGCTCTCGCCGCATCATGACAGTCAGTTTTCGGCTTTCTCTACTGAGGTGTTTAACCAGGTGAACCGGAAACACAATCGCAGTAGTTCTCCCTTTACTACCCTAGCCGATAAGATGTAACGTAAGGTAGTAAGCACAGGAGTCGGGCAACCCAACTATTGACCAAAGACATGATTCGGAGCTAATGCATATAATGCCAAACTCGTGACGCCAAAGTATGATGTAGAGTTGTTCGGACTTTTCGGCAACCAATATGTTGCCATATCGAGCCCTTGGCAAGTGCTGAGGTGTGTGCGTGAAACACCCGAAGAAGCAAAATACAGTTCTTATGAGGAAAATTAAGTACTGAAGACGGATTATGTTCACTGGAATCTGATTGATGCGTCGAACGCAATCTTACAGATTATAACACCACTACCCAGGCCATTTTACATGCCAGGGGTCGAAGGCTGAGGAAAAAGGCTCTATACAAGTTTTACATACAGTGTTTTGGTCTACAAAAAATCTTTTGGACCTCCTGTCGCACGTCTGCGTTGCCTTTGCCTCAGCGGAAAGGATTCCTTAAAAGGAGCAATCTTTGGTTATTTGGACGAAACCGGGCTCCGAAAGAGTCCTTGTATGTCTGTAGGGTGAGCAGCTTTTGATTCACCTGTGGCAAAAGATAAGAAATAGTTAGAAAAAAAAGGCTGTAGGAGGGCGAACCGTATTGTAGGCCTGTCCGTATTGTGCCTCCGCCGATGACCAAGGTATTTTAAGTGCATAATTATGCATTCGCGATACGAACTTCGTGGGTATATGTGGCGAACGATGGAGAAGGAACTGCTAATCCGGCCCTGAAATTGGCCGGTCCTGTGTAATAGAGGCCGGCGGCTTAATGGCCGATGAGATATGCAGCTTGACGGGGCCGCTTTGTACTTCGACTGCGATGGCCGCGGTATGCTCCTCGGTACGGAGGGAGCGCATTGTGTTTCCATTGATTGAGATGACGCCGTGTGGACCGGGCATCTTAAGTTTTAGATAGGCATAGTGTGGGACCGCATTGAAACGGGCAAAAGCTGTTCGCCCGAGCAGTGCATGGTAGCCACTGCGGAACGGGACAATACTGAAGATCAAGTCTTCGCTTTGAAAGTTACCCGGTGAACCGAAGACGACTTCGAATGTGATTGAGCCGTGCTGTGAGCTTCGGCGCCGGGTATTACTCCCTTGAAGGTAGTTGTGGTGGGCTTGATCCTTGAGGGATCGATGCCCATCTTGCGGACAGTGTCTTGATAGAGTAAATTAAGGCTACTACCGTCGTCCATGAGGACTCGCATGAGATGGAATCCATCGATAATTGGATTGAGGAACAGAGCTGCTGAACCTCCGTGACGGGTACTGGTCGGGTGGTCCTTGCAATCAAAAGTAATCAAGCAGGCCGCCCATGGGTTAAATTTTGGGGCGACCGGCTTTATGGCGTAGACGTCTGGTAGTGTGTGCGCATGCTCCCATGTAGGATGGGCGTCACATATACAATGTTTACTGTTTTTACTTCGGGGGATATTGCTTCTGTCCCCCGGTGTTCGGTTGGCGAGTTTCTTCGTCTTCGCTGTCACTGGGCGGCCCTTCCCTTTATGTTTGGCATTGAGCTTGCTGGCTTGTTTGAAAGCCTAGCAATTTCTGTTGGTATGGGTGGCGGGTTTGTCAGGGCTGCCATGAATCTGACACGGCCGATCTAGTATCTTGTCTAGACTAGATGGACCGTCTCTTTTTGCCCTGAATGGCTTCTTCCATTGACCGGATTTGGGACCACTGAATCCGGCGTTAACCGCCGTGTCTTGGGTTCCTTCATTGTTGTTTCGACGCTTGTTTTTATTGCGTCATGGCTTGCCATTGCCGTCCCTGGCTTCGGAGGTGCCAGGGTCGCTGGTGCTATTGCTTCTACGACCAAGCCAGCTATCTTCTCCCGTGCAAAAGCAGGTCAACAGTGTCGTAAGAGCTGCCATGGACTTAGGTTTTTCTTAGTTTTTTCTGAAGGAAATATGCCCTAGAGGCAATAATAAAGTTATCATTTATTTCCTTATATCATGATAAATGTTTATTATTCATGCTAGAATTGTATTAAACGAAAACATGATACATGTGTGAATACATAGACAAACAGAGTGTCACTAGTATGCCTCTACTTGACTAGCTCGTTGATCAAAGATGGTTATGTTTCCTAGCCATAGACATGAGTTGTCATTTGATTAACGGGATCATATCATTAGGAGAATGATGTGATTGACTTGACCCATTCCGTTAGCTTAGCACTTGATCGTTTAGTATGTTGCTATTGCTTTCTTCATGACTTATACATGTTCCTATGACTATGAGATAATGCAACTCCCGTTTACCGGAGGAACACTTTGTGTGCTACCAAACGTCACAACGTAACTGGGTGATTATAAAGGTGCTCTACAGGTGTCTCCGAAGGTACTTGTTGGGTTGGCGTATTTCGAGATTAGGATTTGTCACTCCGATTGTCGGAGAGGTATCTCTGGGCCCACTCGGTAATGCACTTCACTTAAGCCTTGCAAGCATTGCAACTAATGAGTTAGTTGCGGGATGATGTATTACGGAACGAGTAAAGAGACTTGCCGGTAACGAGATTGAACTAGGTATTGAGATACCGACGATCGAATCTCGGGCAAGTAACATACCGATGACAAAGGGAACAACGTATGTTGTTATGCGGTCTAACCGATAAAGATCTTCGTAGAATATGTGGGAGCCAATATGAGCATCCAGATTCCGCTATTGGTTTTTGACCGGAGACGTGTCTCGGTCATGTCTACATAGTTCTCGAACCCGTAGGGTCTGCACGCTTAAAGTTCGATGACGGTTATATTATGAGTTTATGTGTTTTGATGTAGCGAAGGTAGTTCGGAGTCCCGGATGAGATCGGGGACATGACGAGGAGTCTCGAAATTGCCGAGACGTAAAGATCGATATATTGGAAGACTATATTCGGACTTCGGAAAGGTTCCGAGTGATTCGGGTATTTATCGGAGTACCGGAGAGTTACGGGAATTCGCCGGGGAGAATTATTGGGCCTTATTGGGCCATACGGGAATAGAGGAGAGATGCCAAAAGGAAGGAGGCGCGGAACCCCCCCTCTGGTCCGAATTGGACAAGGGGTGCAGCCCCCTTTTCCTTCTCCCTCTCCCCCTCTTTCCTTCTCTCCTACTCCAACAAGGAAAGGAGGAGTCCTACTCCCGGTGGGAGTAGGACTCCCCCCTTGGCGCGCCTCCTCCTTGGCCGGCCGCCTCCCCTTGCTCATTTATATACGGGGGCAGGGGGTACCCCATAGACACAACAATTGATCGTTTGATCTTTTAGCCGTGTGCGGTGCCCCCCTCCACCATAGTCCACCTCGATAATACTGTAGTGGTGCTTAGGCGAAGCCCTGCGTCGATAGAACATCATCATCGTCACCACGCCGTCGTGCTGACGAAACTCTCCCTCAACACTCGGCTGGATCGGAGTTCGAGGGACGTCATTGGGCTGAACGTGTGCTGAACTCGGAGGTGCCGTGTGTTCGGTACTTGATCGGTCGGATCGTGAAGACGTACGACTACATCAACCGCGTTGTGCTAATGCTTCCGCTTTTGGTCTACGAGGGTACGTGGACAACACTCTCCCCTCTTGTTGCTATCCATCACCATGATCTTGCGTGTGCGTAGGAAAGTTTTGAAATTACTACGTTCCCCAACAGTGGTATCAGAGCCTGGTTTTATGCGTAGATGTCATATGCATGAGTAGAACACAAGTGAGTTGTGGGCGATACAAGTCATACTGCTTACCAGCATGTCATACTTTGGTTCGGCGGTATTGTTGGATGAAGCGGCCCGGACCGACATTATGCGTACGCTTACGCGAGACTGGTTCTACCGACGTGCTTTGCACATAGGTGGCTGGCGGGTGTCAGTTTCTCCAACTTTAGTTGAACCGAGTGTGGCTACGCCCGGTCCTTGCGAAGGTTAAAACAGCACCAACTTGACAAACTATCGTTGTGGTTTTGATGCCTAGGTAAGAAAGGTTCTTGCTAAGCCCGTAGCAGCCACGTAAAATTTGCAACAACAAAGTAGAGGACGTCTAACTTGTTTTTGCAGGGCATGTTGTGATGTGATATGGTCAAGACATGATGCTAAATTTTATTGTATGAGATGATCATGTTTTGTAACCAATTTATCGGCAACTAGCAGGAGCCAGATGGTTGTCGCTTTATTGTATGCAATGCAATCGCCCTGTAATGCTTTACTTTATCACTAAGCGGTAGCGATAGTCGTAGAAGCATAAGATTGGCGAGACGACAACGATGCTACAATAGAGATCAGGGTGTCGCGCCGGTGACGATGGTGATCATGACGGTGCTTCGGAGATGGAGATCACAAGCACAAGATGATGATGGCCATATCATATCACTTATATTGATTGCATGTGATGTTTATCTTTTATGCATCTTATCTTGCTTTGATTGATGGTAGCATTATAAGATGATCCCTCACTAAATTATCAAAGTATAAGTGTTCTCCCTGAGTATGCACCGTTGCAAAAGTTCTTCGTGCTGAGACACCACGTGATGATCGGGTGTGATAGGCTCTACATTCAAATACAACGGGTGCAAAACAGTTGCACACGCGGAATACTCAGGTTAAACTTGACGAGCCTAGCATATAACAGATATGGCCTCGGAACACGGAGACCGAAAGGTCGAGCGTGAATCATATAGTAGATATGATCAACATAGTGATGTTCACCATTGAAACTACTCCATCTCACGTGATGATCGGACATGGTTTAGTTGATATGGATCACGTGATCACTTAGAGGATTAGAGGGATGTCTATCTAAGTGGGAGTTCTTAAGTAATATGATTAATTGAACTTTAATTTATCATGAACTTAGTCCTGGTAGTATTAGCATATCTATGTTGTAGATCAATAGCTCGCGTTTAGCTCCCATGTTTATTTTGATATGTTCCTAGAGAAAACTAAGTTGAAAGATGTTAGTAGCAATGATGCGGATTGGATCCGTGATCTGGGGATTATCCTCATTGCTGCACAGAAGAATTATGTCCTTGATGCACCGCTAGGTGACAGACCTATTGCAGGAGCAGATGCAGACGTTATGAACATTTGGCTAGCTCAATATGATGACTACTTGATAGTTTAGTGCACCATGCTTAACGGCTTAGAATTGGGACTTCAAAGACGTTTTGAACGTCATGGACCATATGAGATGTTCCAGGAGTTGAAGTTAATATTTCAAGCAAATACCCGAGTTGAGAGATATGAGGTCTCCAACAAGTTCTATAGCTAAAAGATGGAGGAGAATAGCTCAAGCAGTGAGCATGTGCTCAGATTGTCTGGGTACTACAATCACTTGAATCATGGGAGTTAATCTTCCAGATAAAATAGTGATTGATAGAATTCTCTAGTCACCATCACCAAGTTAGTAGAACTTCGTGATGAACTATAGTATGTAAGGGATGACGAAAACAATTCCCAAGCTCTTCGTAATGCTAAAATCGGCAAAGGTAGAAATCAAGAAAAACATCAAGTGTTGATGGTTGACAAGACCACTAGTTTCAAGAAAAGGGGCAAAGGGAAGAAGGGGAACTTCAAGAAGAACGGCAAGAAAGTTGCTGCTCAAGTGAAGAAGCCCAAGTCTGGACCTAAGCCTGAGACTAAGTGCTTATGCTACAAAGGAACTGGTCACTGGAAGTAGAACTACCCCAAGTATTTGGCAGATAAGAAGGATGGCAAATTGAACAAAGGTATATTTGATATACAGATTATTGATGTGTATTTTACTAGTGTTCGTAGCAACCCTTCGGTATTTGATACTGGTTCAGTTGCTAAGAGTAGTAACTCGAAACGGGAGTTGCAAAATGAACAGAAACTAGTTAAGGGTGAAGTGACGATGTGTGTTGGAAGTAGTTCCAAGATTGATATGATCATCATCACACACTCCTTATACTTTCGGGATTAGTGTTGAACCTAAATAAGTGTTATTTGGTGTTTGCGTTGAGCATGAATATGATTTGATCATGTTTATTGCAATACGGTCATTCATTTAAGTTAGAGAATAATTGTTGTTCTGTTTACATGAATAAAACCTTATATGGTTGCACACCCAATGAAAATGGTTCATTGGATCTCGATCGTAGTGATACACATATTCATAATATTGAAGCCAAAAGATGCAAAGTTAATAATGATAGTGCAACTTATTTGTGGCACAGCCGTTTAGGTCATATTGGTGTAAAGCGCATGAAGAAACTCCATGCTGATGGGCTTTTAGAATCACTTGATTACGAATCACTTGATGCTTGCGAACCATGCCTCTTGGGCAACATGACTAAAACGCCGTTCTCCGGAACAATGGAGCGAGCAACAGATTTGTTGGAAATCATAGATACTGATGTATGTGGTACGATGAATATTGAGGCTTGCGGCAGGTATCGTTATTTTTAGACCTTCACAGATGATGTGAGCGGATATGGGTATATCTACTTGATGAAACATAAAGTCTGAAACATTTGAAAAGTTCATATAATTTCAGAGTGAAGTAGAAAATCATCGTAACAAGAAAATAAAGTTTCTACGATTTGATCGTGGAGGAGAATATTTGAGTTACGAGTTTGGTCTTCATTTGAAACAATGCGGAATAGTTTCGCAACTCATGCCACCTGGAACACCACAGCGTAATGGTGTGTCCGGACGTCATAACCGTACTTTATTAGATATGGTGCGATCTATGATGTTTCTTACCAATCTACCACTATCGTTTTGGGGTTATGCATTAGAGACAGCTGCATTCACGTTAAAACGGGCACCATCTAAATCCGTTGAGATGACACCTTATGAACTGTGGTTTGGCAAGAAACAAAAGTTGTCGTTTCTTAAAGTTTGGGGTTGCGATGCTTATAAGAAAAAGTTTCATCCTGATAAGCTCAAACCCAAATCGGAGAAATGTGTCTTCATAGGATACCCAAAGGAGACAGTTGGGTACACCTTCTATCACAGATCCGAAGGCAAGACATTCGTTGCTAAGAATGGATCCTTTCTAGAGAAGGAGTTTCTCTCAAAAGAAGTGAGTGGGAGGAAAGTAGAACTTGATGAGGTAACTGTACCTGCTCCCTTATTGGAAAGTAGTTCATCACAGAAATCTGTTCCTGTGACTACTATACCAATTAGTGAGGAAGCTAATGATGATGATCATGTAACTTCAGATCAAGTTACTACCGAACCTCGTAGATAAACTAGAGTGAGATCCGCACCAGAGTAGTACGGTAATCCTGTTCTGGAGGTCATGTTACTTGACCATGATGAACCTACGAACTATGAGGAAGCGATGATGAGCCCAGATTCCGCAAAATGGCTTGAGGCCATGAAATCTGAGATGAGATCCATGTATGAGAACAAAGTATGGAATTTGATTGACTTGCCCAATGATCGGCGAGCCATTGAGATTAAATGGATCTTCAAGAGGAAGACGGACGCTGATAGTAGTGTTACTATCTACAAAGCTAGAATTGTCGCAAAAAGGTTTTCGACAAGTTCAAGGTGTTGACTACGATGAGAGTTTCTCACTCGTATCTGTGCTTAAGTCTGTCCGAATCATGTTAGAAATTGCCGCATTTTATGAAATCTGGCAAATGGATAAACAAAACTACATTCTTTAATGGATTTATTAAAGAAGAGTTGTATATGATGCAACCAGAAGGTTTTGTCAATCCTAAAAGTGCTAACAAAATATGCAAGCTCCAGCGATCCATCTATGGACTGGTGCAAGCATCTTGGAGTTGGAATATACGCTTTGATAAGTTGATCAAAGCATATAGTTTTATACAGACTTGCGGTGAAGCCTATATTTACAAGAAAGTGAGTGGGAGCACTACATCATTTTTGATAAGTATATGTGAATGACATATTGTTGATCGAAAATAATGTAGAATTATTCTGCGAAGCATAAAGGAGTGTTTGAAAGGAGTTTTTCAAAGAAAGACCTCGGTGAAGCTGCTTACATATTGAGCATCAAGATCTATAGAGATAGACCAAGACGCTTGATAAGTTTTTTCAATGAGTACATACCTTAACAAGATTTTGAAGTAGTTCAAAATGGAATAGTCAAAGAAAGAGTTCTTGCCTGTGTTACAAGGTATGAAATTGAGTAAGACTCAAAGCCCGACCACGGCAGAAGATAGAAAGAGAATGAAAGTCATTCCCTATGCCATAGGTTCTACAAAGTATGCCATGCTGTGTACCAGATCTATTGTATACCCTACCACTGAGTTTGGCAAGGGAGTACAATAGTGATCTAGGAGTAGATCACTGGACAACGGTCAAAATTATCCTTAGTGGAATAAGGATATGTTTCTCGATTATGGAGGTGAAAAAAGGTTCGTCATAAAGGGTTACGTCGATGCAAGTTTTTGACACTGATCCAGATGATTCTAAGTCTCAATCTGGATACATATTGAAAGAGGGAGCAATTAGCTAGAGTAGCTCCGTGCAGAGCATTGTAGACATAGAATTTGCAAAATACTTATGGATCTGAATGTGACAGACCCGTTGACTAAAATTATCTCACAAGCAAAACGTGATCACACCTTAGTACTCTTTGGGTGTTAATCACATAGCGATGTGAACTAGATTACTGACTCTAGTAAACCCTTTGGGTGTTGGTCACATATCGATGTGAACTATGGGTGTTAACCACATAAAGATGTGAACTATTGATGTTAAATCACATGGCGATGTGAACTAGATTATTGACTCTAGTGCAAGTCGGAGACTGAAGGAAATATGCCCTAGAGGCAATAATAAAGTTATTATTTATTTTCTTATATCATGATAAATGTTTATTATTCATGCTAGAATTGTATTAACCGGAAACATGATACATGTGTGAATACATAGACAAACAGAGTGTCACTAGTATGCCTCTACTTGACTAGCTCGTTGATCAAAGATGGTTATGTTTCTAGCCATAGACATGAGTTGTCATTTGATTAACGGGATCATATCATTAGGAGAATGATATGATTGACTTGACCCATTCCGTTAGCTTAGCACTTGATCGTTTAGTACGTTGCTATTGCTTTCTTCATGACTTATTTATGTTCCTATGACTATGAGATAATGCAACTCCCGTTTACCGGAGGAACACTTTGTGTGCTACCAAACGTCACAACGTAACTGGGTGATTATAAAGGTGCTCTACAAGTGTCTCCGAAGGTACTTGTTGGGTTGGCGTATTTTGAGATTAGGATTTGTCACTCCGATTGTCGGAGAGGTATCTCTAGGCCCACTCGGTAATGCACATCACTTAAGCCTTGCAAGCATTGCAACTAATGAGTTAGTTGCGGGATGATGTATTACGGAACGAGTAAAGAGACTTGCCGGTAACGAGATTGAACTAGGTATTGAGATACCGACGATCGAATCTCGGGCAAGTAACATACCGATGACAAAGGGAACAACGTATGTTGTTATGCGGTCTGACCGATAAAGATCTTCGTAGAATATGTGGGAGCCAATATGAGCATCCAGGTTCCGCTATTGGTTCTTGACTGGAGACGTGTCTCGGTCATGTCTACATAGTTCTCGAACCCGTAGGGTCCGCACGCTTAAAGTTCGATGACGGTTATATTATGAATTTATGTGTTTTGATGCACCGAAGGGAGTTTGGAGTCCCGGATGAGATCGGGAACATGACGAGGACTCTCAAAATTGCCGAGACGTAAAGATCGATATATTGGACGACTATATTCGGACTTCGGAAAGGTTCCGAGTGATTCGGGTATTTATCGGAGTACCGGAGAGTTACGGGAATTCGCCGGGGAGAAGTATTGGGCCTTATTGGGACATACGGGAATAAAGGAGAGAGGCCAAAAGGAAGGAGGCGCGCACCCCCCTCTGGTCCGAATTGGACAAGGGGTGCAACCCCCTTTTCCTTCTCCCTCTCCCCCTCTTTCCTTCTCTCCTACTCCAAAAAGGAAAGGAGGAGTCCTACTCCCGGTGGGAGTAGGACTCCCCCCTTGGCGCGCCCTCCTCCTTGGCCGGCCGCCTCCCCCCTTGCTCCTTTATATACGGGGGCAGGGGGGCACCCCATAGACACAACAATTGATTGTTTGATCTTTTAGCCGTGTGCGGTGCCCCCCTCCACCATAGTACACCTCGATAATACTGTAGCGGTGCTTAGGCGAAGCCCTGCGTCGGTAGAACATCAATATCGTCACCACGCCGTCGTGCTGATGAAACTCTCCCTCAAGACTCGGCTGGATCGGAGTTCGAGGGACGTCATTGGGCTGAACGTGTGCTGAACTCGGAGGTGCCGTGCGTTCGGTACTTGATCCGTCGGATCGTGAAGACGTACGACTACATCAACCGCGTTGTGCTAACGCTTCCGCTTTCGGTCTACGAGGGTACGTAGACAACAATCTCCCCTCTCGTTGCTATGCATCACCATGATCTTGCGTGTGCGTAGGAAATTTTTGAAATTACTACGTTCCCCAACACAAGCCACTCATCTCGGACGCTATGTTTAAAGGCCGCGAGGGCTTCGGCGTCCGGACAGTCGACAATTTGGTTCTTCTTAATTAGGAACCTAGTCCAAAGTTTCCTGGCTGACTCTCCGGGCTGCTGTATTATGTGACTAAGGTCATCGGCGTCCGGAGGCCGGACATATGTACCTTGGAAGTTGTCGCGAAAGGCGTCTTCCAAGTCTTCCCAGTTGCCAATGGAGTTCTTTGGGAGTCTGTTTAGCCAGTGTCGGGCAGGTCCCTTTAATTTTAGTGGGAGGTACTTGATGGCATGGGATCATCGCCACGGGCCATGTGGATATGGAGAAGAAAATCCTCAATCCATACTGCGGGGTCGGTTGTTCCGTCATATGATTTGATATTCATAGGTTTAAATCCTTGTGGGAATTCATGCTCCATTACTTCCTCGGTGAAGCATAGGGGGTGTGCGGTGCCTCTATAACGGGCGACATTGTGATGGAGTTCGGCGGACGTCCCTACGCGGTGTTCACCCCGAGTGAGGTTGTGTTGATCACGCCGGGCCTGATAGCCGTCCTCTCGTGTTGGGGCATGTTCCCTTGACCCGTAGATTGATCTGGCTAGGCCTGCCCTAATGTCCAGGTCCTGTCGTAGGTCATAGGTGTAATCCTGGGCCACTGTCTCCTTGCCTTTATGGTGGGGTAATGTGGGCTGGTGTTCGGCTTGGGTAGTCGTTCTGTCTCGACCATGTGGTGGCCGGTCTGGTTTATCGGCTGCGTTACGTGCTGATGTTAGGGGCTCGCCCGCCTCAACGTCGAATTGGGGTAACAACTTGCGCTTCGGGTAACCTTTGGTTGGTCGTGCGAGGCCGTATTCCTCGGCTGCCAGCACAGTAGTCCATCTGTCATTGAGCGTATCCTGTTCGGCTTGAAGCCGTTGCTGCTTCCTTTTCAGGCTCCTCGCGGTTGTGATGAGCTGTTGCTTAAAGCATTCTTGCTCGAGGGGTTCCTCTGGCATGATGAAGTTTTCATCGCCGAGGCTTATTTCGTCTTCGGAGGGTGGCATATCACTACTAGGGAAAAGCTTATACACATGATCTTACCAGCAGCGAGTTTTAAATTAAGGCGCTACTGCAATGTAGCAGTAGCGCGCTCCGGCAGTACTCGCTGCTGAAATAAACATAGCAGTAGCGCGCCTCCTCTAAGCCGCGCTACTGCTATAATTCCCACGACCCCGCCGCGAAGCTAGTTCTAGCAGCAGCGCGTTAATTCGGAGCGCGCTACTGCTAGGTAGTTTAGCAGTAGCGCCTTTACCTTTAGAGCGCTACTGCTAAAACTAGCTATCTCCCACCCCCACGCTCTCCTCTATCCGATCCACACTCACACTCACACTCACTCCATCTCCCCCTCAACCCCCCGTGCACCGGTCCTCCCCCGCCGTCCGACGTCGCCTGCCAGCCGCCGTCGCCTACCCCTCTTCCCTCTGCGCCGCCTTCAACTCCTCCTCCTCGCTGGACTTGGTACCGCCCTCCTGCTCCGTCCTCCCTCGACTCGCCGCCGGCCGGCCCCTCCTCGCTCCACCCTTCCTCCTCCGTCCTACTCTCTCCTCCCTCCTCCAGTCGCCCCTCCTTCTCCCCCCTCCCTCCTCCATCCACAACCCCTCCTCCCTGCTACATTTTGATTTAGTAGACTAGTTCATATGCAACATTTTGATTTAGTTCATATGATTTAGTTGATTTAGTAGGCTAGTTGATTTAGAACATTTTGATTTAGTTGATTTAGTAGGCTAGTTGATTTAGTTGATTTATAGAACATTTTGATTTAGTTGATTTAGTAGGCAAGTTGATTTAATAGGCTAGTTGATTTAGTTGATTTATAGAACATTTTGATTTAGTTGATTTAGTTGATTTATAGAACATTTTGATTTAACAATTATTTTTCTTTCCTATGAAGTGGATCGTTAATCCTTGCTCATATTGCTTTAGGAAAATGGCGCCACCACCACCACCACCATGTCGATTGTGCAAGTCAAGGTGCGCCAGCGGCCTTGCAACTGGCAAGCTGTTTGGCATCTACTTCCAGCCGAGTTTTCGTCATGCGTCGGTAAGAAATTATATGAAATGTAACAACTATTTTATTTTTAGTGTTGGCATTACTGCATTGTGTCATTTTGCTTTTTTTACACAGATCGTCCCATGCAATGTGAGGTTGAAATTCAACAAGCTGACAGGAGACACTGTGACATTTGAGGCTCCTAGAGGGCCTTACACTATGGAGGTCGAGAAAGGACGCAATATGTCGCAGATTGGAGGAGATGGATGGGCCCGTTTCCTCGCCCGCATGCGTCTTACTGGTGGTGAGTTGATCAGCTTCTCCTTCAGAGCAGAAAGACCCAAGTTGGTTGTCATTTATATCAACCTGGTGGAAGATGATGAAGATGACGAAGATGATGAAGATAATGAGGACCCACTAGATGAAGATGATGAGGACCCACTTCATGAAGCCATTGTAGCTCAAAGAATGAGGCTGAGCGAGGAGGAGGTGTGCAACCTATGGGACATAATTCCTTCACGTGCTGACTTTGTCGGGGTGCCATTCGTGACCCGCCTAACAAGTACCATGGTCGATCGACATGATATGGTATGTTATACTTACAAATGCAAATTATCCGATGATATGCTTAGTGTAGAGTCCAATGATATGTTGTGTGGAATCTAGTCGATGATATGCTTTAGTGTAGAGTTTGATCACATGCTTATTAGTGTAGAATCTAAGGAACTATTAATAGTGTAGATAATCCATATATACCTATTTGCAAGAGCATGTGCGAGGCTATTTATTAATTGATATGTTTTTCTTATTCAGAAATTGGCAAAGGGCCTATCTATGAGTTATGGTATCGAGCCTGATGAAGAAGGCTCAGCTGGACTACGCCTTACCGCAAGGGGCTCCGTCACAACCTGTACTTACCGCGTGGACACGGACGGTCGCTCACACTTAAACTCGATTGGGTGGAAGAGATTCCTCGATGGCAAGAATCTTCATGTTGGACAGGCCATCCTAATTACTATCAGGAACACCCACCGCCCTGGCTTGAGGAAGATGATCGTCTTCGATATCATCTAGAACTGCATATGTGTGTGTGGCTATATCATCTAGAACTACATATGATGATCGTCGTTGATATCATCTAGAACTACATATGATGATCGTCGTCGATATGACCTTGTACTGCTTGAGGATGCATGTTGACTATACATGAAATTGTTATCTAGTACTCCCTTCGTTCCAAATTACTCGTTGTGGTTTGAACTAAAACCACGACGAGTAATTTGGAACGGAGGGGGTACTACCTAGTACCTATAATGCTTTATGAAATTGATATCTAGTAGTAGTATCTGGAAATTGCAGTTTATTGAAACCGAAACGGGTAGGAAGCGGGGGAAAATGATGAAAGATATAGCAGTAGCGAGGGGCTAGGAAATCGCTACAACTAACTAATAGTAGCACATTCCAGAAAAGCGCTACTGATATAGTCAACAGTAGTAGCGCGGGTGCGGACCGCGCTACTACTAACAGTTAGCTGTAGCGCCGTAGTAGTAGCGCGGCTGCCTGCACTGCTGCTAGCCTCAAAACCCGCGCTACTACTAGGGTTTTCCCTAGTAGTGTATAATTGCTGTCCTCCGAGTCCTCGTTCCCTACTGGCTCATCAGGGTTACCCTGCCCCTCCTCCTTGTCATCCTGCTCGGATGTTGGTTCGACGGGGGGCGTCTGGGTCTTCGGCATTCTCCGAAGTGTTGTCGTCTCCATTGCCAGTATTGCTTTCTTTGTCACGGCGTGATTTTGAATGTCGCCGCTGATGCCGCCATTTTGGTGGTTTGTCAGTGTTATTGTCCTTGATTGGATCCTTATGGCCTTCATCGCCATCCTCTTTTGGTGTATCCACCATGTATACGTCGTATGTGTTGGTGGTCACCCAGCGTCCGGTATGCGGCGGGTTTTGGCTTTGTTCGTCTCCGGCATCGACGTCCATGCCATAGATGTCTTCGGAGTTACGGTCAAGCATGTCGGTTAGGTCCTCGACAGTGGCTATGAAGTGGGTGGTGGGTGGGATGTAAAATTCCCCGCTCTCAGCCCCTAGTTCGGGCTGGGCGTAGTTCGGACGTTGCCCCTCTGTAATGACGAGGGATCGCATTAAGTCCAGAGCCTCGCTTAAAGGCGAGGTTTGGCCAGGGAGAAGAGAGTCTGTGGAGTACGGCGGGAAGAAAACTCCTTGGCCGAGCCACATGAGGCTGACTCCCAGGGTTCGGGGCCAGTGTTCGGAGAAGGGTCCGACTTCATGATGATTGCCGGTGACACTACTTCCTCCGGTTCTCCCGTACTAGGCTTAATAGCTGCAGAGAGTCCGGCGGGCTCGGGAATCCCGTCTTCGGACCTAGTGATGCGCTCTGGATCTAAGGCCAAAGCGAAGGTTGGGGTCGTGAACCCTTGGAAGATCAAGTCTCCCCGGATATCGGTGACATAATCTAGATTTCCAAAACTAATCTGGTGACCTGGGGCATAGCTGTCGATCTGCTCTAGATGGCCAAGCGAGTTGGCCAGCAGTGCGAAGCCACCGAACACAAAGATCTGGCCGGGGAGAAAGACCTCCCTCAGGGCAGTACTGTTGTGGATGACTGATGGAGCCATCGAATTTTCTGGCGATGACACGGTGGAACTCTCAATGAAAGCACCAATGTCGGTGTCAAAACCGGCAGATCTCGGGTAGGGGGTCCCGAATAGTGCGTCAGAGGATCGAAGGTAACAGGATACAGGGACACGATGTTTACCCAGGTTCGGGCCCTCTTGATGGAGGTAATACCCTACTTCCTGCTTGATTATCTCGGATGAATATGGGGTTTACAAGAGTTGATCTACCTCGAGATCGTAATGGCTAAACCCTAGATGTCTAGCCTGTATGGTAATGATTATGATTGCCCTCTACGGACTAAACTCTCCGGTTTATATAGACACCGGAGGGACCTAGGGTTGTACAGAGTCGGTTTACAGAGAAAGGAATCTTCATATCCGAACGCCAAGCTTGCCTTCCATGCAAAGGAGAGTCCCATCCGGACACGGGAAGAAGTCTTCCATCTTGTATCTTCATGGCCCATTAGTCCGGCCCACGTTACATAGCCCGGACGCCCGAGGACCCCTTAATCCAGGACTACCTCAGGCGGCTCTATTGAAGAGAGCAGACGATGCTAAAACTGCACTTAAACCGGTGACTGACGAATTGTCCGGCTTAAAGCAACAGATCAATAACATGTCGTCAGCCATCTTCGGTAAGTAGGAAACATGACCCCTTTTCATCTCAATAAACATATTATAAATCATCTGCCGGCTTATCAAGAAATTTATTGATACAGGCTCTCGGAGCGCCAAGTTGGGCTCAGATATGCGCATCCGGCTTAAAGCTGTCTACACTCTTGTAGAACAGTTATATACTGGCGCCCAACATACGATTGCTGCTACGATGGACAAGAAATCTCCACCCACTCTCATCAAATATACCTTAGAAAGGTTACCAGTGCTGCCCCGAAGGATTGACGATTTAAAGCGAGCATCTGCCAGATTTGGCGCGCTGACTGCTTTGAGCTGGGCAAAGGCGTGGCAAGCTGATCTGGATCCAGAAGATTTGGCCAATGGTTGCCCCAGTGTTAAAGAGGACGGACCTGCCTTCAGCGCTGATGACTTTGCAGACATAGCTAGAGCAATACGTCCATTAGCAAGTAATTTGGCTGAAGAGACCAATCTATCCACACAGGCGGCTTATGACGCCGATAACAAGAAAATGAAGGTGCCGGTTCATCAGGAGACGGATCTCATCCCGCCGACTCGTAAGCACACCTTGGCTCCTGACATTGATCCATCCAACCTTATTGATGATGAAGCTGTGTTTAGAGCATTGACCGGTATCAATTGGGCTACGCTTGACTTCCAGCTGATGAATAATCAAGGAGCTGAAGAAGAAGAAGAAGCACAGGATGATCCGAAGGCTTCAACCCGCCGGGAGTCATGAACCATTTTATAACACTTTATTGTTGACGTCTCAAAAACAATTATCCTATTTGGTCCATCGAATGCCTTGTAATAGGCTAGTTGAACTTTGATCTGCCGTGCCATCGTGCACGTGTTGTTTTGCATAACACTGCTGATCTGCCAGTTGAAGATCTGCCACTTATGCTCATGATATCATCCATTATGCAGATCCGATTTATCATTTTTCCTGCATGCAAGCAGATCACAAGTGCCCTGGCGGTTTACACCAGGGCGGGTCATAATACCCTATATGACAACTACTAGTGACTAAAATAGTCCATAACCAGAGTCGATTTAATCACAACCTTATACAACAAAATATCATACCTATGATATTTGCTCACACTGCCAGCTTATCATACCTGTGCAGTAAGGGTTACAACCCAAAGATTGAGAGCACAACGCCCTGCTCAATTGATTCATATCGCCGGCTTACAACGCCGCATGCAGCAAGGAGTAATATCCCAAAACTTAGAGCACAACGATCTAAGCACATAAAATCATCATACACTGGCGACTTTAAGTCCAAAGCCAGGACGGGTTAACAAACACCGGATAGATTCATATATGAACCATAAGGCAATATATCCCTCATTGGTTTTCAACCATGTATTACATGTCATAAAAGATGAATCTCAAAAAATGTTCAAATCAAATGTAAATCAAAAAACAAAAAACAAGGTTGTCATAGGCTGCCAAGCCTTCAAGTCAAGTGCTTTTCAAGGGCCGCACAACCACTGAGTTAAACCTTCATTCAACCTTGTAAACCGGGCCTCACATGACCAATCACTGTTTTAACTTTGACAAGTTCAGGGTCTGTATAAGATTGACTTGTCAAGAGTGCGGTGAGTCATTCCAGGCATTCCTGGGCGGAGTGGCAGGCTTAAAAAGGCAGTATAACCCGGGTTTTTAGGTGAATACACCTGGCTTCCAAGCCTACTACAAGGTTCATAAAAACTCTTGTCTATTTAATAAAGAGCCCCCAAGTAATATTTCATTCCAGGCGTACAAGACGGATCAATAGGGTAGTCATAGCTATGCTCAATGAGCAGGAAGCCCCCAAGTGTTTTGTAATCATGGCGTACAAGACGGATCAAAACGGTAATCATAGCTACGCTCAATGAGCAGGAAGCCCCCAAGTGATCATATGAGGTGACAATAAAGACTCATTATTCTCAGAAATGAAATGATAGAGGCCCTGAATTATCAGGGATGTCGGCTTTATTATACTCATTGTAATATATACATTGTCAAAATATGTACATCACAAGAGCCAGTGGCTCAACTGTAATAAGGCCGAAGATGAGCAATATTCCACGACCGGCGGGTCTCCTCCTTCGACGTGCGTGAGTCCTTGCGGTCTCGAACATCGATAAGGTAGTACGACCCGTCGTTCAGATTTTTGCTGACCACAAAGGGCCCTTCCCAAGGTGGAGATAGCTTGTGCATATCAGTTTGATCCTGGATAAGTCGGAGCACCAAATCGCCTTCTTGAAAGGTCCTGGTTTTAACCCGGCGGCTGTGATAATGGCGCAGATCCTGCTGGTAAATCGCCGAACGAGCCACCGCAAGGTCACGCTCCTCATCCAACAGGTCAATAGCATCCTGACGTGCTTTTTCATTATCAGGTTCAACATAAGCCGCCACGCGGGGCGAGTCGTGATGGATGTCACTAGGGAGAACTGCCTCTGCTCCGTAAACCATGAAGAAAGGTGTGTAACCCATAGATCTGTTGGGGGAGGTATTGATGCTCCATAACACGGAGGGTAATTCCTCCACCCAACAACCCGGCGTCCTCTGCAAAGGGACCATAAGCCGGGGCTTGATGCCTTTTAAGATTTCCTGATTGGCTCTCTCAGCTTGGCCATTGGACTGGGGGTGAGCCACTGATGATACATCAAGTCGAATATGCTCTCGTTGACAAAACTCTTTCATAGCACCCTTGGATAGATTAGTGCCATTATCAGTTAGAATGCTATGGGGAAAGCCAAAATGGAAAATCACCTTTTTGATGAATTGAACCGCTGTTGCTGCGTCACACTTACTAACCGGCTCTGCTTCAACCCACTTTGTGAATTTGTCAACTGCCACCAATATGTGGGTCTTTTATCCTTGTACCTTTTGAAAGGCCCAACCATATCAAGCCCCCAGACTGCAAATGGCCAAGCATCTTGAAAATTTCTGACAACCATCACATTTACAGACAAAATCCTCTGCATCCGCATGGGCCGTCAGCCAATAAAATCCATGACGAAACGCCCTGGCCACGAGAGACTTAAAGCCGGCATGATGACCACAATCTCCTTCATGAATCTCTCGTAGGATCTCACGACCTTCTTCAGGAGAAACAAAACATTGAAATGCCCCCGTAACACTGCGATGATGCAACTCTCCATTGACAATAGTCATTGACTTAGACCGCCGGATTACCTGCGTGGCCAAAGTTTCATCTTCAGGTAACTCACCCCGGGTCATATACGCCAAATATGGAACTGTCCAATCAGGAATAGCATGAAGAACCGCCACCAGCTGTGCCTCCGGGTCAGGAATAGCAAGATCTTCCCTATAGGCAGTTTGACTGAAGGATTATGCAGAATATCAAGGAAAATATTGGGTGGCACCGGCTTACGCTGGGATCCCAACCGGCTCAAAGCATCAGCAGCCTCATTTTTCCTTCGATCAACATACTCCACTTGATAGCCCACTGGTGCGCGTCGGTCCTAAACAAACGGTTTTTAACCCCTTTCCGCGACGGCATCTGGAACCGTCGCCAAGTGAGTGTGGGCGACAGGGGAGTCCTTCCCACACGACCTAGAAACCGTTGGGGATATGCCCTCCTGGCACACACGTTCGGCAAAATGAGGTCATGTGCGACCGGCAAGTGCGCAAATACGGAAATACGTACAGTATAGCTAAAAAAGTACAATTATACGGCAAAATTGTTTCCGGTCGCAAGTACATCCCACACAGTCAGTCCCCGCTAAACGTTTCCATTCGTATGTACATCCCACACAGTCGCTCCAAGGAAAACGTTTGCGCAAGGTGGCGTAACGCAAACAGTTTTGAAGACAATGTCGTGTGTGATTGTTCATTGATCCAACACGGCTTATTCCTAGAAACTGTGTGTGTTGCCTGAGGTCATCACCCATGGTGAAAACCCAATTAGCAAGCTAATTGGCCAATTAGCAGGCTAATTGCCCTATTATTAATAATCCATTTACTAATCTAATTGACATTCATATTAAGCACATAATATAATTCATTTCCATATTAAGGAAGCATGATTTCATAATTGAAATACATCAGAGTACAACATGATATAGCTTCAGCACTCAGCTACCCCATTACACAACTGCACCAGCAGCAAGTTTCACATGCAACATCTAGAACCTTTCGAAATTAGCATCTTAGACGGTACATAGAGAGATTCATCTCATCTGGAAAACTGCTGAAGCGGAAGGCGAATATTGAGCCTTCATTCATGTTGAAGGTCTTTGCAACTTTAGGCCAGTGCCTGTGGATGATTGACCGTCCATCCTTCGACCTCTTCAGGAACACTTCAATATTGAACCGTGGGTGTTGTATGAAAACTTTCCTCGCCTCCTGACCACAGAGGTGGTTTGAGAGGTAATCATCAGTGAAGCCTGAAAACAAGGATGTGCATAAATATCTTCTCTATATTGGAAATGGGGCAAATGAATACAAAAAGGAAAGGTATAATAGTTAGTACCATCTTGTAAACCTCAATGCTTCCCATTGTTTCCCTGCAACACATATAAGGTAGTTAGTCATCAGGTTAAGTAAGGGTTCGCATGCTATCAGTAAAATATGTTTGTGATAAATAAGCACATTGCAGATTCATCAGATTAATTCAAGCCACATGGAAAACCCATTTATCCAAACCAAACATGATTAAGAACTAGGAAATATAGCACTTGTATATGTTTCTCATGTATTAAGTGAAGCCAAATTCGATTTATTCTCACATGGTATGCAATAACAGAATGCAGCCACAACAATTGAACATCGCATTGCAGAATTGAACCAAGCAGTTAACTAAACACCACAACAAATGAACCAAACGTTAACTGAGCACCACATTGCACAATATAGCATACTCCTAATAGAAGATCAGACAGTTAACCAAACCAATCATGCTTAACAACTTGGAAATATAGCAATTGTATTTGTTTCTCATGTATTTAGTACAGCCAAATTCGATTTATTCCTCACATGGTATACAATAACAGAATGCAGCCACAACAGTTGAACATCGCATTGCAGAATTGAACCAAGTAGTTAACTAAACACCACAACAAGTGAACCAAGCCACAACAAATGAACCAAGCAGTTAAGTAAACACCAATTGAACAATATAACATACTCCTAATAGAAGATCAGACAGTTAACCAAACCAAGCATGCTTAACAACTTGGAAATATTGCACCCTGAAGAATTGAACATCACATTTGTAGAATTGAACCAAGCAGTTAATTGAACACCAGATTGCACGACATATAGAACATATACACTATAGCAGAAGATTGCATGGTAAATGTAGATAGCACAATTCATTAGAATTTGTTAAGGAAAGGCAGTAGCTAGCAAACTGAACATGGGTCCTTATAGTGAGCTAATAAGACAAGCTACTCCTCATTTCGGAGATATCGATGACGATTGGCTCCTTGGACATGGAAGAGGGTGAGGCCTCTGCATCGTGGGTGCCCTCGTTGTAGTGGTGAGTAGCCTAAGCCGCTCCGGGCACCAACCTGCTGGCTCTCGAGATGAGGTAAGCACATGCACGCTGAGAAAACACCTCGTAGTCTTTGTCAAAGGCACCAATGGTGGCCTCGAGAAAACGCCACGAACTGTCGTTTAAAGCAGCCAACCGCATTGCGGCGTCGGCGCACGAGGTGTCAACAGTGGCCTCGACGGCGAGGTGCTCCTCCAAGATCTGGGGGTCGGCACGAATGGCAGCCATCGCGACCTCATCCGCGCGTGCGGCCGCGATTTGCTTCTCCGCTACCAAATGCTCCTTGAGGTCCTGGCTAAACTGCGTGCACTATGGCTTAGGCCGGCGCTTATTTGGTGGAGGGGTCGGTGATTTGGGTGGAAGGTGTCGCGCTCGCGCCGGCGGTCGGGCCATGTGGGATGTGGAAGGAGGAGGAGGATGGGGGTCGGGTGTGGATTACCTGCCTGGATAGGCGAGGCCGAGCAGCGTGAAAGAGGGTCGCCGGTGAGGAGGCGGCGGTGCTGTAAGCAAGGAGTGAAGGTTTGAACTTGGAAAGGAAGGCAGAAAGAGGGGAAATGTGGCTTTTGGTAAGGGGGAGGTGGCGGGGAGGTAGATATTTCCGCGGAAGCCGAAAATTTGGAATCGCTTCAGCCAAAAAACTGGCGCGCAAAGTGTCATCAGACACGGTCCCTTATTCAGACATGGTCCGAAGATATTTTGTGTTGCATCTCACACGGTTGGTTATAATGAACTGTGTGGGATCTACTTGATTTTTGGTCTTGATTTGAATTACATAACGGGGTCACAGCGGCCATGGACCGTGTTTGAATTGCTAGACCTTTTATCTGCAGTGATCATAAAAGAATTGGAATTATTCAGGGTTCGTTTGGACATTTTTATGCATTAAGTGAGTTTTCAATGCATTTATGTGCATAATTCAAATTTGAACTACATGCACATGCTCCGGTGCATATAAATTCGTTGAAAAGTCAAATCTTTGTCGTTGGGTGCATGCTTAGGTCCCATGCAAGAAATGGGAATGAATTTCAAACACCATGGCACCGTTGATTGCCGGCAAAATAGTGAGATGCCTGGTTTTTAAATTGTAGTAAATCCAAAACTCGTCTAAAATTCATGAAACTTGGCATGCTATCATGGAGCGGCATCAACATGCCGTGGTACAAATTTTGTCCCATTTGGGAAGGTTTGGGTATATGCTTCTCACAAACCAGAGCTTCTCAGAACAAGCATGATGGTTTTCGGTAGGGAACGTCCCACCTTTGGGGACGAAACAATATCCATTGCCTCTTATTGCTTTCAAGTTTTTTTCTCGTGTCAACATAGAACAACAGGAGTGTTATGTGAATTTTTGTGATTTTTCAGGGTTCGTTTGGACATTTTTATGCATCAACTGAGTTTTCAATGCATGTATGTGCATAATTCAAATTTGAACTACATGCGCATGCTCCAGTGCATATAAATTCATTGAAAAATCAAATATGTGTCCTTGGGTGCATGCTTAGGTCCCATGCAAGAAATGGGAATGAATTTCAAACACCAGGGCACCGTTGATTGCCGGCAAAACAGTGAGATGCCTGGTTTTTAAATTCTAGTAAACCCAAAACTCGTCTGAAATTCATGAAAGTTGGCATGCTATCATGGAAGGGCACCCGACATGCTGTGGTATTTTTCGTGTCCATTTTGAAAGAAGGCGCACTCGAATAATGACAGCCAACAAAGGCATTTTGAAAAAAATAGCCGCCACTTTAATATCTCAAACGTTTATATAATTCAAACCGTGTGCGTTCGGTTAACCATTCACGTGACGCCACATGTCTTGGTTTTAATGGCTATAGGAGGTGCCGTGTGGATAGCTGCTTGACTGAACGGGAGGTGTGCGACCGCAGTCCGGTGCACAGGCTCACTAGGAAGCGTACAAGCTGTTCAATGCAGGATCTGTGCATCTCTTCAACGCAAACGGTTCAGATTACAGTATGCAAATTAAAGCCAGACTTCGGCGCTAAGCCAAGAGACACTGCGATTTGTCAAAATATGCAGCTAAAAATCAATATCACCATCTATTTTTTGCTACTAAAATTCACTAATTAAGCATATATTTCATTCATACTAGAGATTAAGCAGTCGTTCTCACCGGGAAGCGAGACAGCCTTGGACCGCCGCCCGCCTCGCTCCCACTGGTCTATATTAATGGCCCTACCGAGCGGCCGCACCCCCCATCCTCACCACACGCACAATTCCTCTCTCTCTCTGCCCGCATCCTCGACGCCGCTCTAAGTCCTCAAAGCCGTCAGTGTACGAGGATGCCGCCGAAGCGCCCCATCGGAGGGTGTGGCAACGCCGGGGCTGCTGAAGCACCGGAGCACGGCGTGAATATGGAGACAGAGGTTCCCGTCCCCGCCGATGAGGTGGAGAACGAGGCTGCCAACAAGCGGAGGCGGGTCGAGAAAGAACCGCAAGCGACTCCAGCAGGCCTAGACTTCATGAACAACCTCCCCGATGATATGTTGATAGTCATCATATCCCTCCTCCCAATCAGAAATCGGGCGATGACAACTGCCGTTTCCCGGCGGTGGCGCACCCTATGGCTCCGCACCCCTGGCGACCTCCTCCACGCCCACAAGCTCTGCCATGGCTATCGCCAAAGCTTGGATGCGTTCTCCCAGATCCTCGGCAGTCACCACGGCCCAATCAAAGGCCTTATCGCGGGCAAGTTTCGTTCCAATGGCAGGGAGCAAGGCAAGCTTGACGAGTGGTTCCGATCCCGCGCCATAGATCAGCTCGAGAAGCTAAGTTATAATGATGGGCATATGAGCTTGCTGCCAACGTCCGCGCTCCGCTTTGCGCCCACGCTGTGCCTTACCAAGTTCATGAACTGCCATCCCCCCCTTAATGACGCGCCCGCTCTTTTTCTACCATGACTGAAGCACCTCGAGCTCGTTGCCGTCCGCATCCCAAAGGATGACATGGAGCGCCTGCTTCGCGGCTGTACTGCACTCGAGTTCCTTCGTCTTCACGCGATGAATTGGTCGAGTACCTTGCACATTACCTCCAGGACTCTCCGCACTATTTATGTGTGTTGCTGGTGCTGCAACGAGAGATCACAAAAGGTGGACCACAATATGGTCATCCAGGACACACCTTCACTTGAGAGATTACTCGTAGTTGATCGACAAGGTCCAACAAGAATCAATGTCATCTCTGTGCCGAAATTGAAAGTGGCGGGCTACTCGTCTGTCAAAGACTACAACTTTCAGGTACAACAGTCGCCTTATATAACTCTCCTTCTTGATATCAATGTTATAACTAGTTTTGAAGATGTATGCTCGTTTGTCATCCAGCGAAGCTTCACCTAGACTCTGGGCACAGTGAAGGTCTTGGCACTAGAATCTGTCGTCCCCAACCTGGACCAAGTTTTCAGTTGCCTGAGATGCTTTCCGTGCCTGAAGAAGCTGTATATCGAGGTGATGTTCCTTTCCTGTTAAATCCATAAGGGAGTTCAATTTTTTGCACCTTTTCCCAAGTTCACAATGACAATGTACTACTATTTCTGAAGGAATTTTGGAGGATTTTAGGACATACACCCCCACCCCATATTGGTTGCTTCATTCATATGGTTACAATCGTCCATAAGAATTTCTCCTTTGGATTCATCTGTACTAGTTTTCTTAGGGAATTTTGCATCCAATCCAACCTCTTGTGAAGAAGGATACATGTTTCTAGATTGTAATCAAATGCCCATGTTAATCATGCCAGATCGAAGATGGCACATTGATGCATTTTACCAATCCTGCAAACCAAATGGGCGTGTAGCAGTGTTCAAAACTGCATGTAGGCACTAACACGTTCTCTTCTTTTGCAGTGCATATTAGGCCCGGTGGATGATCTTTATAACGACAATCACATTGAATGCCTGGATCTACATCTCTCAAATATTACTTTGAACTCCTACCGAGGGACCCCACCGGAGATTACAGTCGCCAGGTTCTTTCTTGCCAGAGCAAAGGTGCTGAGTGTACTGAGGTTGAACACGCATTTAATTAGGAAAGATCAATGGTATGATCAGCAGATCCGGCTGGTATTGTTAAATGGAAGTGCCTCCAAAAATGCCAAAGTTCATATGGGAAGAACATATGGCAAAGCAATTGGAAATCATCGTGTCAAACCCATACACGACTTGTCAGTGGCTGATTCCTTTTTAGAAATGATGCAGCTTGCAATGTTTGAATTTGGGCGTTGTAATCTTTGAATTTGAACCTTGCAATATTTATGGTATTTGTTATATTGAACCGTTTATGTTCTCTTGTCTCAACGCAAATAGTTCATCCGGGTGAACTGCATGTCGTACATCGCACACACCTTGATCTGGCTGACCATTTCTTTTGTGTTGCCTAATCACAAATAGTTCATCCGAGTGAACTGTATGTTGTACATCGCACACACCTTGATCTGGCTGGCCGTTTCTTTTGTGTTGCCTAATCACAAACAGTTCATCCGAGTGAACCGTATGCTGTACATCACACACACCTTCATCTAGCTGCCCGTTTCTTTTGTTCCTACTCATAGAAAACGGTTAATTGAACTGAACCGTATGCCCTGAATCGCACACGCAACTAAAATCTGAACCGTGTTTGATGCATCCGTCATGGCAAACATTTTGCGCCTTTTTGACGTTTTTTTACACCACCGTTTGCGATTATTGCATCGCACACAATTTCGTCGAAGGGTCTCTGATCGTAGTGTCGCGTTAGCAGCATCCTGCGGTAGTGGCCGTTGAAGTTACCAGCAATAGTATTAACCTCTCGGCGATAAGCCGCCATGAGTGGGTCGTTAGAATCCCAAGTGCCAGAAACTTGCTGAGCTACCAAATCTGAGTCACCAAAACACCTTACCTGACTTAAGTTTGGATCCTTAGCCATCCGAAGACCATGGAGCAAGGCCTCATATTCAGCTGCATTGTTAGTACAAGGGAACATCAACCTCAAAACATAACAAAACTTGTCACCTCGTGGGGATGTCAAGACAACTCCAGCCCCCGAGCCTTCCAACTGCCTGGATCCATCGAAGTGAATAGTCCAATATGTGCTACCCGGCTTCTCCTCAGGCATCTATAGCTCTGTCCAATCATTTATGAAGTCCACAAGTGCTTGAGACTTGATAGTTATGCGAGGAATATACTTCAAACCATGGGGTCCAAGCTCAATGGCCCACTTGGCTACCCAGCCTGTGGCTTCTCTGTTTTGAATAATATCCCCTAAAGGAGCAGAACTAATCACAGTGATGGGATGACCCAGAAAGTATTGCTTGAGCTTTCGACTGGCCATAAACACTCCATATACAAGCTTCTGCCAATGCGGATACCTCTGTTTGGACTCAATGAGCACTTCACTGATGTAGTAAACCGGCAGCTGAACCGGATATTCCTTGCCTGACTCCTTCCTTTCCACCATAATCGCCATGCTGACAGCTCGGCTGTTGGCAGCCACATATAACAACAAAGGCTCTTTATCAATGGGAGCAGCAAGAACCAGCAGCTCAGCCAACTGCTTCTTCAAGGCCTCAAACGCCTGATCAGCAACATCACTCCAGACAAAGTGATATGTCTTCTTCATCATCTGGTAAAGAGGGATAGCCTTTTCATCCAACCGGCTTATGAACCGGCTTAAGGCCACAATACGACCCGCCATACGCTGAACATCATTAATACATCCCGGTTTAGCCAAGGAGGTGATGGCCTTTATTTTCTCCGGGTTAGCTTCACTTATATCCTAAGAATAAATTGTTCAATGAATCTAATATCATAAAGTTGAAATTATATGTGCTTTGTATACTTGTCTCATGCCTTGTAGTAGTTTCACATTAGGTTTAGAAAGTAAAATCTATTGAAGTTTGACAATCACAATATTGGTCATACAAGAAATTCATGAATGATTAGTACAAGGAAGAGAACTTTTACGTACAAATATATATTATCTTGGTCATCTTATGTAATTGTGAATACCCATTAATTATTTTCAAACTTGCTCAATTAGCTGAAGTTGTACAAGGAAGACAACGTAGTGAGTTATGTTTGGGTATATTTGCATAGTAGTTATATTGCTATGGATCCTCCAACATGTGGTGCTTGTTTAGGATCTTTGCTAGCCAAAATTTCGTACTAAGTAGAAATACTACTTGTGCATACATAAACCCTTAAACCCAGTTTCTTGCCATGAGTATCACCATATCTACATATGGATTGAATAAGATCCTTCAAGTAAGTTGTCATCGGTGCAGAAAGCAATACAAATTGCTCCTAAATATGTATGATCTTTTATTGCAAGTGAAAAAAAGCTTTGTATGAACTTGTGATGGAAAAGAAATAAAGGTGACAACCTGCCTAATAAAGGTTTCTATCACAAGGGGCAATATAGAGTGACGTTTCTTTGCATTGAGGGCTTGCACATAAAAAAAATTCAAAAGCGCATGACAACCTCTGCTTCCCTTTGTGAAGGGCCTTTCTTTTACTTTTTAGTTTTTACTTTCATGCAAGAGTCAATAGTATTCCTTCTCATTTCAACCTCAGTTACTCTCTAGTTGGCAAGTATCATGTGGCGGGGAAAGATCCAGACACATATATTTGATCATGAATTATTATTGTTGACAATTATATCTATGATAAATGAGTTGGGAGGTGAAACATTAAGCCCCTATCTTTCTTTGTGTTCGATGGATGCTATTTGTTCTAAAAATATGCTTTGAGTACCAGCAATCATAGAAGACTATATGATAATTGAGTATGTGGAGCTCTTGCTTGGACTTTGTTGAAACTAAGTTGAATAGCAATTGTTTGGTGACTAAGAACATAGGTTGTTAAGTTTCAAGAGAATGCATTGTTTAAACCATAACATGTGAATTGATTGCTACTTTATCATGATGAGTTTTATAAGAAAGAGTTGTTTGTGATGCTAGAAAAAGTGATTGAAATTATCATTGATTAAACTTATGCACTATGCTAGCATTCACACTTCATAAATTATTTCTTTTATCATTTACCTACTCGAGGACGAGCAGGAATTAAGCTTGGGGATGCTGATATGTCCCCAACATATCTATAATTTATGAAGTATTCATGCCATGTTTTCAACAATTTTATATGGTTTTGGTGCACTTTCATATGACTTTTATATAATTTTCATGGACTAACATATTAACCTAGTGCCCAATGCTAGTTGTTGTTTTCTGCTTGTTTTTGGTTTTCCAGAAAATCCATACCAAACAAAGTCCAAATGCGACGAAACTTTTTGGCATTTTTTTGGTACATAAGAGACCCACGAAGCTTCGAGGGAGTACCAGAAGACCCACGAGGAGGTGACAAGGTATCCCGGCGTGCCCTGGGGTGGTTGTGCCTAGATACCTTGTGGTCCCCCTGTGGATCCTCTTCGCGTGATTCCAACAATGAAAATTCTTATATATTCGGAAACCCCCGAAAGTTAACCTAGAACTTTGATTCCAGCGCCGCCAGCCTTTGTTCCGAAGATATCCCATATGGAGGCCTTTTTGGGCACCCTGGAAGAGGGAAAAATCATCACCAAAGGCCATCTTCATCATCTCGGCGGTCTCCATGACGAGGAGGGAGTAGTTCACGCTCGGGGCTGAGGGTATGTACTAGTAGCTATGTGTTTGATCTCTCTCTCTCTCATGTTCTTGAGCAGACACGATCTTGATGTACCATGGGCTTTGTTAATATAGTCGGGTCATATGGTGTTTTTCCCTCTCTCTATCTTGTTGTGATGAATTGAGTCTTGCTCTTTGAGGTTTCGCTATGTTGGATTTGATATCACTTGATATATGTCTTGCATGTGGATACCCGCGGTGACAATGGGGTGTTCTATTGAGTTACTTGATGTATGTTTTGGTATTCAACTTGCGGATTCCCATGGTGACATTAGGGTAATCTATGCATAGGGGTTGATACACGTTCTCGTCCTACGTTCTCTGATAGAAACTTTGGAGTGATTCTTTGTCGCATTGTTGAGAGATTGCACTAGTGAAAGTATGAACCCTAGGCCTTGTTTTCAAGCATTGCAATACCATTTGTGCTCCATTTTGTCACTTACTACCTTGCTGTTAGTATTTTTAGATTACAAAAACCTATATGTACTATCCGTACTTCACTTGTATCACCATATACACCAATACAATTTACCATTCTATTTGGTGTGTTGAGGACACAGGTGATTTATTTTATTTGTTTGCAGGGTTGTTTGAGAGAGACCATCTTCATCCTACGCCTTCCACAGATTGATAAACCTTAGGTCATCCACTTGAGGGAAATTTGGTGTTGTCTGATACGTCTCCAACGTATCTATAATTTATGAAGTATTCATGCTATTTTATTATCATTCTTGGATGTTTTACAACCATTTTATAGCAACTTTATATCATTTTTTGGGACTAACCTATTGACCCAGTGCCTAGTGCCAGTTGCTGTTTTTTTGCTTGTTTTTTACATCGCAGGAAATCAATATCAAACGGAGTCCAAACACCGCGAAACTTTTTGTCAATTTTTTATGGACCAGAAGACATCCAGTGGGCCAGAGCAGCACCTGGGGGGTGCCCCGAGGGGGGCACAAACCACTAGGGCGCGCCTGCGGGCCCAGGCACGAATTGGTGGGTTGTACCCACCTCGGTGGCCTCCCGCACCCCTTCTTTACCCTATAAATTCCCAAATATTCCAAAAACTCTCGGAGACCCTAGATCAGAAGTTCCACCGCTGCAAGCCTCTGTAGCCACGAGAAACCAATCTAGACGCTGTTCCGGCACTCCGCCGGAGGGGGAAATCATCACCGGTGGCCATCTTCATCATCCCGGCGGCCACCATGATGAGGAGGGAGTAGTCCACCCTCGAGGCTGAGGGTTTGTACCAGTAGCTATGTGTTTGATCTCTCTCTCTCTCTCTCTCTCTCTCGTGTTCTTGAGATGTCACGATCTTGATGTATTGCGGGCTTTGTTAATATAGTCGGATCATATGGTGTTTCTCCCTCTCTATCTTTTGTGATGAATTGAGTTTTCCCTTTGAGAATTCATTTTATCGGATTGCATACTTTTATGTATTTGAGAGCACTTGATATATGTCTTGCATATGGATACCCGTGGTGACAATGGGGTATTTTGTCGATTCACTTGATCTATGTTTTGGCACTCAACTTGCGGATTCCCGAGGTGACATTGGGGTAATCTACACATAGGGGTTGATGCACGTTCTTGTCTTTTTTTCTCCGGTAGAAATCTTGGGGCACTCTTTGAGGTTCTTTGCGTTGGATTGAGTATTATGAATCTGAAATTATTTGGTGCTATTTTAGTACGAACTCTTGGATAGATCGATCGAAAAGAATAGCTTCGAGGTGGTTTCGTACCCTACAAACGATTTCTTCTTATGTTCTCCGCTAAATAGGAACTTTGGAGTGATTCTTCATCGCACATCGAGGGATGGTTATATGATCCAATTATATTAGCATTGTTGAGAGATTGCACTAGCGAAAGTACGGTCCCTAGGCCTCATTTTCAAGCATTGCAATACCATTTGTGCTCCATTTTATCAATTGCTACCTTGCTGTTTTTTGTTCTTATTATGAAAATAAATATCTACTATGCATATTACACTTGTATCACCATCTCTTCGCCGAACTTGTGCACCTATACATATTACCATTGTATTTGGTGTGTTGGGGACACAAGAGACTTTTCATTATTTGGTTGCAGGGTTGTTTGAGAGAGACCATCTTCATCCTATGCCTCCCACGGATTGATAAACCTTAGGTCATCCACTTGAGGGAAAATTGCTACTGTCCTACAAAACTCTGCGTTTGGAGGCCCAACACGAGTCTACAAGAATAAAGTTGTGTAGTAGACATCAAGATCTTTTCTGGCGCCGTTGCCAGGGAGGTGAGTGCATGAAGTTATATCTTCAGATCTTGCAATTCTCTTTTAGTTTCTTGTTTTATCACTAGTTTGGTTTTATAATAGAAAACCACATAAAAAATGGAATTGAGGTTGCATCATATTATTCATCTTTATCATGTCTTTCTTCAAAATGATGGAAAGGAAAATTGTGCTCAATTGCTAGAAGAAGAATGCTATAAAATGTTTGACATAAATGAAGAGCATGATTGCAATGTTGTTAGTATGAATTCTATGAATATCCATGATGCTAATGATATGCAAAGCTACAAGCTTGGGGATGCTATGTTTGATGAAGATAATATTTTTAGTCCCCCAAGTTATGACGTGCAAGTTTGTTATAATGGTAGCATGCCTCCTATTTATGATGATTACAATGATGAATGTGGGTTTGGAAGAGTGTCAACTCTAGGTAATGATCCCACTATTTGGAAGGTGTTGAATCTTTTCAAAATATTGATGAAAGTGGATTTGGAGAGGTCATGACTTTATTTAGTGATGAATCCACTATTTTGGAAGAGGTTTCAATTGACTATGAGAACAAAGTTGCTACCTATGATGATTATGGTGATGACATTTATGCTATTTTGAATAATGATAACCATGAAACTTGTCCTCATGATTTTAATTTTCAATCACATGATAGTTATTTTGTTGAGTTTGCTCCCACTACTATTCATGAGAATAAATTTGCTTATGTGGAGACTAATAAAATTTCTATGTTTGTGGATCATGAAAAGAATGCTTTATGTGATAGCTATATTGTTGAATTCATTCATGATGCTACTGAAAATTATTATGAGGGAGGAACTTATCCTTGTAGGAATTGCAATAATATCAAGTTTCCTCCCTATGTGTTGAAAGTTTTGAAGTTATGCTTGTTTTGCCTTCCTATGCTAGTTGATTCTTGTTCCCATAAACTGTTTGCTCACAAAATTCCCATGCATAGGAAGTGGGTTAGACTTAAATGTGCTTGCCATGTGATTCATGATGCTATTGTTATGTTTCAATTCTTATCTTTTATGTGAGCATCATTGAAATCATCATGCCTAGCTTAAAAGGCATTAAAGAAAAGCGCTTGTTGGGAGACAACCCAACACTTTTACCTACTGTTTTCGTGTGTTCATATGATTATGCTACTATAGTAATCATGTTTTATTGCTTTTGTTTCAATAAAGTGCCAAGTAAAGCCTTTGGGATAATGTGGATGATAGTTGACTTGAATCTGTGCAAAAACAGAAACTTTTGCGTCCAGTGCAGAAATTCTTATATTTTACTGGAACGTGAAAAAATTCTGAAACTTTTACAGGTGATAGATATACAAATTATCTATGTTGTCCTAATGTTTCAGAATTTTTGGAGTAGTAGAAATATGGTTGGAGTACAGATTACTACAGACTGTTCTGTTTTTGACAGATTCTGTTTTCAATGCATAGTTTGCTTGTTTTCTAGTTTCTATGGCTTATATTGCTCAATAGAAATTGTGGAAATGATATGCTACAGTCGGCATTGTGTGGAAACAATTATGAATCTTGTCTTTGAGAGTGCCAAAGTGAAATGGTTTGCTCTTTATCATACTAACCTATCTCACGAAGTTCCGTTAAGTTTTGTGTGATTGAAGTTTTCAAGTTTTGGGTGGGATGTCGATATGAGGAGAATAAGGAGTGACAAGACCCTAAGTTTGGGGATGCCCAAGGTACCCCCAAGGTAATATTCAAGGAAGATCCAAGCAACTAGGCTTGGGGATGCCTCAGAAGGCATCCCCTCTTTCGTCTCCAACATTATCGGTAACCTCACTTGAGGCTATATTTTTATTCGTCGCATGATATGTGTTTTGCTTGGAGCATCATTTTATTTTGTTAGAATTTTCTTGCTGTTATTTAGAATAATGTTTTGCACCTTTTATATCAATAAAAATATCAAGTATAGCCTTTGCCGTGCTTATTTTGCCAGTCTACATGTTGCTGTTTCAAAACAGAAAGTTTATCGATGTTGCAAAAATTCCCTAGAAAAGTTAGAATGTGATAAAATGTTAAAACGTTTTGCAAAATAAGATCTGCTAAATTTTCTATAGTGTGTTAAATTTTCAGATTTTTTGAGTTGAATAAGTATTAATACTCTTGCATTCTTTACAGACTGTACTGTTTTGGAAGATTGCTATTATGTTTGCATATGTTTGCCTGTTTAATTATTTTATTTGAGGATAGGAGTATTAAATATGCAGAGGCATTTAGTATGCAATGTCGAATAATAATTTTAGTGATTTGCTACAGTAGAGAATGATAAAGTTTTTGCATTGGTTTATACTAACTTATTTCACGAGTTCTTGTTGAGTTTTGTGTGAATGAAGTTTTTAAGATTTAGGGAAACCGTGATATAAAAGGAATTAAGGAGACACAAAAGCTCAAGCTTGGGGATGCCCAAGGCATCGCAAGATAATATTTCAAGAAGTCTCAAGCATCTAAGCTTGGGGATGCCCCGGTAGGCATCCCACCTTTTTTCTTCAACAATTATCGGTTAGTATTGGTTGCACCTAAGTTTTTGCTTGTTCACATGAGTTGTGATATTCTTAGAATGTCATATTATTTTATTTTTGCTTGCTGTTTTAATAAAGTACTTAGGCCATCCACTTGAGGGAAAATTGCTACTGTCCTACAAAACTCTGCGCTTGGAGGCCCAACACGAGTCTACAAGAATAAAGTTGCGTAGTAGACATCATTGTCCTACAAAACTCTGCGTTTGGAGGCCCAACACGAGTCTACAAGAATAAGTTGTGTAGTAGACATCACAGGACAACGTTGGCAAGGGGATTAGATAGTGAGAATCCTTTGAAAGCTACGAAGGTGAGTTGGACCGGCGGTCGTTCCGGATGAGCGCTCACATGTAGACAAGGAGCCTAGCCACGAGGATGTGGGGAAAATAAATATGTAATGAAGAAGGATGGACGGGATGACTTGCAAGAGGGCTCAAGCATTTCTTTGGGCGGAGAGAGGTTGTTCTGTATCCGGACTTTTTGTTTGGTCCATTCTATTGGAATTATGTTTCTATCCATTCAGCTCTTGTTGGTAATGGAATGCATGAGGTGGCATTATACATGGAAGAGTTGTTGATTTGCTGAGACCGTTGAGGTGGGTAACTTGCATGTCAAGAGAAATCATGTAGTGGGGGCTTCTTGATGTTTGCTAGAACTACGTCGGTATTTCCCCAAAGAGGAAGGGATGATGCCGCACAACAACGGTAGGTATTTCCCTCAGTGATGAGACCAAGGTTATCGAACTGTCGGTGTAAAAAAGTAGGGGCCTTTCTGTACCCCTTTACTTGTGCACGGGCAGTCATAGCCACACCCGCGGCCATGCTTGGCGGAGCAGAGGAAGCAAAGATGCAAGACTGCCAAGGCAGTACCCAAGCCAGAGGCGCGAAGAGCAAAAGGACAAGATGGCTTTCCCCCGGCAACACCCTTGCCGGGACAGCCTACACGGCCTCGGCAAGAGCCTTGTCGGGGCGGCCTACGTAGCCCCGGCAAGAGCCTTGCCGGGGCAACTTACCCAATGCCAGCATGGCCACCACCCTTGAGCCTGAGAGCTCTGACACCATCGACAACGTCAAGACCAAGACTCAGGGGTGCCTTACGTAGTGGCATGCAGATCTTTGTGAAAACCAAAGGCATGCAAGCCTAGATGAGAACTAGAAGACGAAGACCCCCGGCAAGATCCTTGCTGGGGAAGTCCAAACACCCCTGACAAGATCCTTGCCGGGGACAGCACCTGCCAGAGTTTCGTTGCCCCGCGCCCGTTCCGACGTGGCGGCCAACCTGCCAACTAGGGAAGCGCCTGCGTGGCAACATGCAGCTTCTAGACCAACTAGCCAAGCACATGCGTGGTGGCATGCAGATCTTCGTGAAGACCTGATACGTCTCCGTCGTATCTATAATTTTTGATTGTTCCATGCCAATATTCTACAGCTTTTACATACTTTTGGCAACTTTTTATACTATTTTTGGGACTAACATATTGATCAGTGCCCAGTGTCAGTTCCTGTTTGTTGCATGTTTTTTGTTTCGCAGAAAATCCATATCAAACGGAGTCCAAACGGGATAAAAACTGACGGAGATTTTTTTGGAATATATGTGAATTTTGGGAAGTGGAATCAACGTGAGACGATGCCAGAGGGGGGCACGAGGCAGGGGGCGCGTCCCTGACCCTCGTGGACACCCCGTAAGGCGGTTGCTGCCCTTCTTTCGCCGCAAGAAAGCTAATATTCGGATAAAAATCGTGTTCAAATTTCTATCCAATCGGAGTTACGGATCTCCGGGAATATAAGAAACGGTGAAAGGCCAGATCTGAGACCGCAGAAACAGAGAGAGACAGAGAGACAGATCCAATCTCAGAGGGGCTCTCGCCCCTCCCGTGCCATGGAGGCCATGGACCAGAGGGGAAACCCTTCTCCCATCTAGGGAGAAGGTCAAGGAAGAAGAAGAAGAAGGGGGGCCTCTCCCCCTCTCTTCCGGTGGTGCCGGAACGCCGCCGGGGCCATCATCATCACCGCAATCTACACCAACAACTTCACCGCCCTCATCACCAACTCTTCCACCCTCTATGCAGCGGTGTAACCCCTCTTTTACCGGCTGTAATCTCTAGTTAAACATGGTGCTCAACGCTATATATTATTTCCCAATGATGTATGGCTATCCTATGATGTTTGAGTAGATCCGTTTTGTCCTATGGGTTAATTGATGATCATGATTGGTTTGAGTTGCATGTTTTATTATTGGTGCTGTCCTATGGTGCTCTCCGTGTCGCGCAAGCATGAGGGATTCCCGCTATAGGGTGTTTCAATACGTTCATGATTCGCTTATAGTGGGTTGCTTGAGTGACAGAAGCATAAACCTGAGTAAGGGGTTGTTGCGTATGGGATAAAGAGGACTTGATGCTTTAATGCCATGGTTGGGTTTTACCTTAATGATCTTTAATAGTCGCGGATGCTTGCTAGAGTTCCAATCATAAGTGCATATGATCCAAGAAGAGAAAGTATGTTAGCTTATACCTCTCCCTCAAATAAAATCGCAATAATGATTACTGGTCTAGTTATCGATTGCCTAGGGACAAATAACTTTCTCGTGAAAAAAAGCTCTCTACTAAAACTAACTTTATTGCTTCTGCATCTAAACAGCCCCTAGTTTTTATTTACGCGCTCTTTATTATCTTGCAAACTTATCCAACAACACATACAAAGTACTTCTAGTTTTATACTTGTTGTAGGTAAAGCGAATGTTAAGCGTGCGTAGAGTTGTATCGGTGGTCGATAGAACTTGAGGGAATATTTGTTCTACCTTTAGCTCCTCATTGCGTTCGACACTCTTACTTATCGAAAGAGGCTACAATTGATCCCCTATACTTGTGGGTTATCAAGACCTTTTTCTGGCGCCGTTGCCGGGCAGTTATAACGTGGCGTGAATATTCTTGTGTGTGCTTGTTTGCTATATCACTAAGTAGTTTTTATTTGCTGTTCCAAGTTGTTCTTTATCTTTAGTTATGGATATGGAACACGAAATACCAAAAAAATAGGTGTACTTGCTACTGATAGAGATGGGGAACCTCCTAAAACTGTCGATGCTCATTATGTGAAAGAAATTATGTACTACTTTGATAATCCTGAGAAAACCCCATTCAACTTTATAATGGGAGTAACGTTGGATCAACGTGAATACTTGAGGACTATCGCTTGACTCAAAAAGGGAAACTATTATGGGATCAAATTTATATGTTGCATTGGTATGTTGGGCAACTATGCTTGAGATATGATTATACTTGTTGCTCTAGGATGAAGGCTCCACACCTTCCCTTTTCATGTGAATTTAATGATGATGAAACCTTGGCTTCTTATGCTAATGGTATATATGATTATTATGATGTGGAACAAATAGAAGAATTCGTTGCTTTTATGGGTGCTTATGAAATTGAATCTTTGTTTAAAGAGTTTGAAGATTTTGATGATTCAGTTTATAGACCTGAAAATCGAGCTATCCTTAAATATTGCTATGAGAATTATAAATAAAATTATGATATTGATGAATTATTGAGAAAGTCTCCGCTGTCCGAGAAGAGACTAATATTTTGCAGGAGTCTATGGAAGAAGATATTGATGAAACTGTGAGCTCATTGGATGAAAAAGATGATGAGGAGAACGAAGAACAAAAGGAGGAAGAGCGGATTAGCTACCCGTGCCCACCTTCTAATGAGAGTAACTCTTCAACTCATACATTGTTTAATTTCCCTTCGTGCTTACCGAAGGATGATTGCTATGATGATTGTTATGATCCCGTTGATTCTTTTGAAATATCCCTTTTTGATGATGCTTGCTATGCTTGTGACCAAGATGCCAATATGAATTATGCTTATGGAGATGAACTTTCTATAGTTCCTTATGTTAAACATGAAATTGTTGCTATTGCACCCACGCATGATAGTCCTATTATCTTTTTGAATTCTCCCGACCACACTATATCGGAGAAGTTTGCCCTTATTAAGGATTATATTGATGGGTTGAGTTTTACTATTACACATGATGATTTTGATAGATATAATATGCATGTTCTTGCTGCTCCTACTTGCAATTATTATGAGAGAGGAACTATATCTCCACCTCTCTATGTTTCCCACACGATAAAATTGCAAGAAACTGCTTATGCTATGTATTGGCCTTTACTTGATGTGCATGAATTGTTCTTGTATGACATGCCGATGCATAGGAAGAGGGTTAGACGTTGTCATTACATGATATATGTTACTTTGTGCTCACTACTAAATTATAAATCATTGTTAATTAAAATTGGCTTTGATATACCTTGGGATCCGGGTGGATTCACTACTTGAGCACTATATGCCTAGCTTAATGGCTTTAAAGAAAGCACTGCCAGGTAGACAACCCGGAAGTCTTAGAGAGTCATTTATTTCTGTTGAGTGCTTTTATATAGTTTAAAAACAAAAAATATAGGGGGGAACCCAAAACTTTTCAAAAAGGAAAGTGAAAGTGAGAGAGACAAGCATTGTTGAAGTGGGGGAGCTCCTTGAACTTTGTTCATGCTCACGGAAACTTTGTGAATCTTGATTACAGAAACTTTTCAACAAAAATAATTATCCCCTTGTACAATTCCATTGTATTATAAAAATAATGTGCCAAGGTTTGCCTTTAGGATGTTTTATATTACTTGTTGGTTTGTGCGGTGTAGAACAGCAACTTTGGCTGTAGTGCGCGATTTTACGTTTTTTACTGGAACTTCAAACGGTTCTGAAACTTTTTGCACTGTCTTTCTATACAAATTGTTTATTTTTCATAAGTTTGGCAGAATTGTTGGAGTACCATAAGTATGGTGAATGTTCAAATTACTACAGACTGTCCTGTTTAAGACAGATTCTGTTTTTGATGCATAGTTTGCTTGTTTTGATGAAACTATCAATTTCTATCAGTGGATTAAGCCATGAAAAAGTTACATTAGAGTAGATACGTACAATGCAAAAACAAAATATGGATTGGTTTGCAACAGTACTTAGAGTAGTGATTTGCTTTATTATACTAACGGATCTTACCGAGCTTTCTGTTGAGTTTTGTGTGGATGAAGTGTTCGAAGATCGATGAGGTCTCGATATGAGGAGAAGGAGGAGAGACAAGAGATCAATCTTGGGGATGTCCAAGGCACCCCAAGTAAATATTCAAGGAGACCCAAGCGTCTAAGCTTGGGGATGCCCCGGAAGGCATCCCATCTTTCTTCAACAAGTATCGGTATGTTTTCGGATTCCTTTCGTTCATGCGATATGTGCAAATCTTGGAGCATCTTTTGCATTTAGTTTTAACTTTTCTTTTATGCACCATGCTGGTATGATATAGTCCATGGTTGATTTATAGAATGCTCATTGTACTTCACTTATATCTTTTGAGTATGGCTTTATAGAATGCTTCATGTGCTTCACTTATATCATTTGAAGTTTGGATTGCCTGTTTCTCTTCACATAGAAAACCGGCATTTGTAGAATGCTCTTTTGCTTCACTTATATTTGTTAGAGCGTGGGCATATCTTTTGTAGAAAGAATTAAACTCTCTTGCTTCACTTATATCTATTTAGAGAGATGACAGGAATTGGTCATTCACATGGTTAGTCATAAAATCCTACATAAAACTTGTAGATCACTAAATATGATATGTTTGATTCCTTGCAATAGTTTTGCGATATAAAGATGGTGATATTAGAGTCATGCTAGTGAGTAGTTGTGGATTGTAGAAATACTTGTGTTGAAGTTTGTGATTCCCGTAGCATGCACGTATGGTGAACCGTTATGTGATGAAGTCGGAGCATGATTTATTTATTGATTGTCTTCCTTATGAGTGGCGGTCGGGGACGAGCGATGGTCTTTTCCTACAAATCTATCCCCCTAGGAGCATGTGCGTAGTACTTTGTTTCAACGACTAATAGATTTTCGCAATAAGTATGTGAGTTCTTTATGACTAATGTTGAGTCTATGGATTATACGCACTCTCACCCTTCCATCATTGCTAGCCTCTTCGGTACCGTGCATTGCCCTTTCTCACCTCGAGAGTTGGTGCAAACTTCGCCGGTGCATCCAAACCCCGTGATATGATACGCTCTATCACACATAAGCCTCCTTATATCTTCCTCAAAACAGGCACCATACCTACCTATCATGGCATTTCCATAGCCATTCCGAGATATATTGCCATGCAACTTCCATTATCATCATATACATGACTTGGGAATTCATTGTCATATTGCTTTGCATGATTGTAAGATAGCTAGCATGATATTTTCATGGCTTGTCTGTTTTTTGATATCTTTGCTACGCTAGATCATTGCACATCCCGGCACACCGCCGGAGGCATTCATATAGAGTCATATCTTTGTTCTAGTATCGAGTTGTAATATTGAGTTGTAAGTAAATAAAAGTGTGATGCTCATCATTATTAGAGCATTGTCCCATGTGAGGTTATCAAAATAAAAGAGGCAAAAGAAGCCCAAATAAAAAAAGAGGCCAAAGAAGCCCACCACAAAAAAGAGAAAATAAAAAATAAAAAAATGAGAGAAAAGAGAGAAGGGACAATGTTAATATCCTTTTACCACACTTGTGCTTCAGAGTAGCACCATGTTCTTCATATAGAGAGTCTCTTGAGTTATCACTTTCATATACTAGTGGGAATTTTCATTATAGAACTTGGCTTGTATATTCCAACGATGGGCTTCCTCAAATGCCCTGGGTCTTCATGAGCAAGCAAGTTGGATGCACACCCACTTAGTTTTCAGTTTGAGCTTTCATACACTTATAGCTCTTAGTGCATCCGTTGCATGGCAATCCCTACTCCTCGCATTGACATCAATTGATGGGCATCTCCATATCCCGTTGATTAGCTGCGTTGATGTGAGACTTCCTCCTTTTTGTCTTGTCCACACAACCTCCACCATCATATTCTATTCCACCTATAGTGCTATGTCCATGGCTCATGCTCATGTATTGCGTGAAAGTTGAAAAGGTTTGAGAACGTCAAAAGTATGAAACAATTGCTTGGCTTGTCATCGGGGTTGTGCATGATTTGAATACTTTGTGTGGTGACAATGGAGCATAGCCAGACCATATGATTTTGTAGGGATAAACTTTCTTTGGACATGTTATTTGGAAAAGATATGATTGCTTTATTAGTATGCTTGAAGTATTATTGTCTTAATGTCAAATGATAGACTATTGCTTTGAATCACTCATGTCTTAATATTCATGCCATGATTAGATTACATGATCAGGATTATGCTAGGTAGCATTCCACATAAAAAATTATCTTTCTTATCATTTACCTACTCGAGGATGAGCAGGAATTAAGCTTGGAGATGCTGATACGTCCCCGTCGTATCTATAATTTTTGATTGTTCCATGCCAATATTCTACAGCTTTTACATTCTTTTGGCTACTTTTTATACTATTTTTGGGACTAACATATTGATCCAGTGCCCAATGCCAGTTCCTGTTTGTTGCTTTTTTTGTTTTGCAGAAAATCCATATCAAATGGAGTCCAAACGGGATAAAAACTGACGGAGATTTTTTGGGAATATATGTGAATTTTGGGAGGTGGAATCAACGCAAGACGATGCCCGAGGGGACCATGAGGCAGGGGCGCGCCCCTGACCCTCGTGGACACCCTGTAAGGCAGTTGCTGCCCTGCTTTTGCCGCAAGAAAGCTAATATCCGGATAAAAATCGTGTTCAAAATTCAATCCAATCGGAGTTATGGATCTCCGGGAATATAAGAAACGGTGAAAGGCCAGATCTGAGACCGCAGAAACAGAGAGAGATAGAGAGACAGATCCAATCTCAGAGGGGCTCTCGCCCCTCCCGTGCCATGGAGGCCATGGACCAGAGGGGAAACCCTTCTCCCATCTAGGGAGAAGGAAAAGGAAGAAGAAGAACAAGAAGGGGGGGCTCTCCCCCTCTCTTCCTGTGGCGCCGGAACGCCGCCGGGGCCATCATCATCACCGCAATCCACACCAACAACTTCACCGCCCTCATCACCAACTCTTCCCCCCTCTATGCAGCGCTATAACCCCTCTTTTACCCGCTGTAATCTCTACTTAAACATGGTGCTCAACGCTATATATTATTTCCCAATGATGTATGGCTATCCTATGATGTTTGAGTAGATCCGTTTTGTCCTATGGGTTAATTGATGATCATGATTGGTTTGAGTTGCATGTTTTATTATTGGTGCTGTCCTATGGTGCTCTCCGTGTCGCGCAAGCGTGAGGGATTCCCGCTGTAGGGTGTTGCAATATGTTCATGATTCGCTTATAGTGGGTTGCTTGAGTGACAGAAGCATAAACCCGAGTAAGGGGGTTGTTGCGTATGGGATAAAGAGGACTTGATGCTTTAATGCTATGGTTGGGTTTTACCTTAATGATCTTTAGTAGTTGCGGATGCTTGCTAGAGTTCCAATCATAAGTGCATAAGATCCAAGAAGAGAAAGTATGTTAGCTTATGCCTCTTCCTCAAATAAAATTGCAATAATTATTACCGGTCTAGTTATCGATTGCCTAGGGACAAATAACTTTCTCGTGACAAAAAGCTCTCTACTAAAACCAACTTTATTGCTTCTTCATCTAAAAAACACCTAGTTTTTATTTATGCGCTCTTTATTATCTTGCAAACTTATCCAACAACACCTACAAAGTACTTCTAGTTTTATACTTGTTCTAGGTAAAGCGAACGCTAAGCGTGCGTACAGTTGTATCGGTGGTCGATAGAACTTGAGGGAATATTTGTTCTACCTTTAGCTCCTCATTGGGTTTGACACTCTTACTTATCGAAAGAGGCTACAATTGATCCCCTATACTTGTGGGTTATCAAGACCCTGTCACCGCACCAGCTCAGCAGCCAGCCATCCATTGTGGCGCTACATGCCTCGTCAGCTCGGATGCGCGTCAATGCGAGGCGAGGCGGCGACGGACGGGACGAGTTTCGTTGCCGTCCCCAGTAAAGCAAGAGGGCACGTGGGCAGCGCATTAAATGCGTTTGTCCTACGGTGCCAGGTGATAAACTTGTACATTGTAGATACTTTCCACCTCCCGTGTGCCACTTTGGCAACCCCTTTGACATATAAAAGGAGGCCCGAGGCGTATTGTAGAAGGATTCAGACCTTTTGGACTCGGCATGCACCGCAGCTAGTTCAAGAGCTCGAGAACACTAAATACACACAAAGCAGGACTAGGGTTTTATGCATCGTTTGCGGCCCGAACCTGGGTAAAAATCCCCTCGCGCTGATCTTCTAGACCCGCTCTTTGCGTGTGGCACCCCGGCTCAGAGCAACCGGTTTACCCTGCATTGCCAGCCTAGAGATCGAGTCTGCTGGCAATACACAACAACATGGTACATAAATAACCGCTTTATTGATACTAGCGTGGTACAAATGTCTGATATTACATCGAGATTCGAGGCCATGCGACACACACACGGTGCTGCTGGACAGTATGTACATTATTTAATGAACATGGCTGGGGCCTCGATCACACGAAACTACGCGGCAGTGGAAGAACGACGTAGCGGAACTCCATGGCACATGGACACCGACGTGGACATGGCCTAGACACGAGATGCGCTCCGATGCGAATCGACTTGCCTGAAAGCTGGCATGACATGCTAGGTCAGTACATTGAATGTACTTGCAAGCTCACAACAAACATAAGCACGATGACAGACAATATCATGATAATTAATCAAGTTAAATTAATGCAAGAAATTACTACAAATGCAAATCTATGCAAAGCAACCAAACAACGCACCGAGTCACACGGACCCGCTTACCAGACGGTTACCTCGTAACCAAACGGTGACCACACCAGGGTCACACCTGAAACCAATCACTCATGAACACCTCGAGTGTTCAAGGTTCACCACGAAACAATGCATCACAACAATTACTAGTTTGCAAGATTAATTATAAAAGTTGATCCATGGTGTGACTTACTCCCGAGTCTTGCCCGTAACCGAGGGCGTGGCTATCGATAGATTAAATGCACTCTGCAGAGGTAGCGCACTTTACCCACACTACGGAATACCTGGCCTCGTACTCCCATTCGGTTGGACCAAAGTATTCCGACGAAACCCTCCCTTTGCCATGCACTCTCCCCGGCCACTCCGACCATCTCCCTCTCAGGGCTAGGTCTTGGGTGGCCCCGTGTCTACCAAAGACACCAACGGCCACCGTCGTGGCAAAACGGTCCCAAATGGGGACAAGGTACCATAAAAACAAAACGAGCACACAAGGTTATGTCTGACTACCGGGCCAGGGTATGCACGCCCATAACCTTCCCTCGCGGGAGGCACCGGTGAGAGCCACGACAAAGGACTGAATCAAGACCTTCCCATTAGGTAAATGTGGTCGCACTGAATTAAAAACCCGATTCAGTGGCACCATGATGTGATCAACATCATATTCAGGTTGAACTTAATCAAGTAATAACTTTCAGAAAAACTTTTTATTACTAACATGGCATCATACCGGAAATCATGCAACTACTCGTCACACAGAGCAAGCAACTCTTAAGCATGGATCAAAACAAGCAACATAACTATCTTGCAATACTAAGATCGGAAACTTCTCTGGTTATAACTCATTTTTATCTACAAACAACATTTTTATTAGTTCATCATTTAGTTGAAAACTATTACTAGCAAAAATAGCTACCATAACTTTCCATAACAAAATATCTAGTGCAAAAATCTTACTCTACTTAGCCAAACAATTCCAAGAACTCAACTAGAAGCTAAAACAAGCATATCAAGCATCATAAAACAACTAGCAATTAACCATATTAATTTATCAAATTTTAAATGCAAATAAAGACTCATGTTCAAGTAGAAAATCATAGATATTGAAATAACACCATCCAAATGATGCTGTGGCTTGCCTTAGTGCAGAGGAGGATCACACTCCTCCTGGTTAGCTTCAAGGCAAGATCCTCCTTCTGAATATATTTTAAAACCACAAAAATAAATGTCAAAACACATTCTGAAAAGCACCAGAAATTCTAGACAGCAAGGAAAAATCCACCTTTTGGTGTGCTGCTAGAGCTTTCTGTAACAAAGACAATGCAAAAAGAATCAATTCATTTGGACTTATGGTTTAGAAATGGTGGCTGGTCAAAGTTTAGTCAAATTTCTGAATTAAATTTGAATAAATAGGAAATCCTGGGGGGGTGACGTCGAAGGCGTAAAGTGGGAGTGCGCCTCCACTCGTACCGCTTTGGGCGTGAGTGGTGAGGCTGACACTTGGCCCCACCAGTCAGGAGAGAGGGAAGGGGATCGAGATCAGAGGGGAGGCGGTGCTTCGCCGGAGCTCATGCCGGCAACGAGAGGGTTTGGGGCTAGGCTAGAGGGATAGATCGGAAGCGGGGCTCGCGGCGCACCTTCCCGTACCCGTGGCTTGGCGAAAGGTGGACGGAGCTGGTCACAGTCGAGCTCGCAAGCTTCGGTGGCGGACGGGGTTCGCCGGAGAGGTGGAAGACGGTGGCTAGAGGCAGTTCCGAGGGCTTGGCAGGGTCCAGGCAGCTCCAGCAGACCACCAAGGCCCTACTCGAGCAGCTACTTGAGCTCGAGAGGCCCTAGAGAGCGGCAGCTAGCCTGCGGGGATCGCCGGAGTCCTCGGGTCGGGGCGACGGCTAGAGGCCTGCCCGACCGGGCTTCTGCTCGTCTACGTGTTCGTGGAGGTGGTGTGGAGTGGTGCGTGGCTAGCGAGGGAGGCGGGGTGGCTTTATATAGCCGGGGCAGAAGGGGGGGACGTGTCGCCACCGGAGCGCTCTAGATACGCGGCGAACGTCGATGAGAGGCTCCAACACGTGGGGACAGGGTGCAGCGTCAACGCCGGCGCTTGCCCACGCTCGCGGACTAGCACATGAGGCGGTTTGAGATGGGGACAAGCACACGCGTGCACTGTGCCATTTTGGCCGCGACTTGACCGGGCTTGCTGCGGCGGCTCCGGCGTCGGCGAGCGCCAGGGAGGGGTCATGGGTGATGGGTCGAGGGTTGTGGCACGTTGCGGCAGTCGAAGGCGAGCGCTTTGCATGCACACGCGCGAAACAGGACGCAAAGTGCCAGCCAGAGCGCGTCAAGACGCTGCCAGGCGCCGTGTCCCCGCGCGGTCACCAAGCTGGCATGGCCAAAACGATGGCCAGGAGCGGCCAAACCTTGTCTACAAGCTCGACCGTGCAGTGCTACGTCTAGGAGAGGTGATGGATCATACCCAGGCCGACCAGACGTGACTCTACCAAGCTGGTAAGTTTCTGGTCAGAAACTTGGTCGCCAAGTTTGGCCACCTTCTAGAAGGCCATTAGGGCTAATCTCCTGGGTTTTAGGGTTTCCTAGGAAGGTCTTTAAGCTCAAAAAATCTCAAGGCCAAAAGCTCAAGGAAAAATGCACTTGCTGTACAAAGTGCATTTCTGGTCCAGAAGTGAAAAGATTTTCTACAGCAAAAATATTACAAAAAGTGATGCAATATTTTTGCATGGGAAGATGTGCCATGGTCCTAAGAATATTTAGGAATTATCTCAGATTTTTCTGAGCAAGAAAAATTGAGGTTGCTTTGGAGCACAAAGTTCTGAAATGAGCTTAAGAGAGAAAAATGAATATTTTCCTTTTAGGAAAAATATTCATTTTATTATTTTGGGAATTTGTGGGAGGAATAAGGTAGATAGGTTACTTGGGTGAAAGCCAAGGATATGCCCAAGTGACAAGTCCATTTGAATTGATCCAAAAACCCAAATCAAATCAGGGCAAAAACCACGATGAAAACCATGTCCGGAAAGAGAGAGAAGGCAAGTCCGGTAAAAAGAGAGAAGGCAAAATCCAGGCTGTCACATTGCGCAGCCCCACGCCCTGCCAACCGTAGAAGGGATTCCCCGAGGGATCCCATAGGTGTCATTCCTTTCCCGTGACATCTTTGGCGCGCCAGGTAGGGGGGCTGAGGCTGTGAAAATCTGGTTTTGAAGTCAACGCATCGACTCCTTCATCGTGATGGCTCAAAAGAAGAAGGCGACATCGACCAGCCACACCCTGGTGCCATCAGCAAGGCGATAGCTAAGTCACGCAAAACCTTGAGCAATTTCCTTTTTACCGGGTTATTTTCCTTGGAGGATTTTTCTCTTTGTATGGAAAACCTGCACGCAAGGGAACCCTTCCACTATTGGCAACACCCTTGTTCTGTTTCAAGTCCACTCAATAGTCCAAGCGGCTGCGCTGAGAACGGCAAGGTGGCTTGCCTGGCAGCAAGCGCCCCACCGACAGGCTCCTAAGGATCCGTCGTAAAAGCGCCACAGCATGGGTTTACGCGTCGGCAAACCTATCCAACTAAGCGTAGGGTGTGTACATACAAAGAAAGATCAAACAGGAAGATAACATGCTTCATTTCAAAGTACTGCAGAGTTATATTACATCAATGATTGCCGCGGTTCTAACTTAAGATAAAACTGTCATGGTCATGAACCTGCTGTGGCAATGAGGAACGGGGTGGCTAGTCCCGGCGCTGGCCCTCCACCCTCTTGACTCCGTCGACGCAGCTGATGATGGGCTCGATCCGCTCTTCGAGTGCCGTGAGGTCCGCATCCTCCGGCAAGCTCTCAAGCGTGTTGGAGAAGTTGATGTTGGGGTTCCAGAACGCCACCTTGGTGAGCACCTTGGTCAGGGCACCCCGGCAAAGCTTCCGGGCCTCATTGGCGAGATAGGTCGCTCGGTTGGAGCAGAGCTATTCGAGGGCGTCGAGGACACGCTCGAAGAACAAGGTCAGCGTGGCATTGGGGCTTACGTTCACCTCATGGGAGTACCTGACGTCCAGCATGCCCATGACGGCTAGCTGCGCGGTGAGCTTCTCGGCAACGTCGATGAGGCAGCTGATCTAGAGATTTACGCTACCCACAAAGTCATTGTGGGCAGCGGCGTCGTCCTTTCGTAGCTGCCTCTCGTCCTCAAGGGCCTTGTTCAGGGTCTACTCGCGGGCCTTGACCTCCGAAAGCGTCCCTTCTAGGGTGTACAGTTTCAGCTTCAGATCATCAATGGAGTTGTTGGCCTCGGAGAACAGCTTGGTCTTGTCGGAGATGGCGACCTGCAAATCTGCCAGAGTGCGGTTGGCCGTGTTCCTCTCCTCCGTCAGCTCTGAGATCTCCTTCTTCAGCCCCTCCCACTCCAGCTCCAGCTTCTCCACCTTGCCGGCGTTGTCCAGGGCCAGAGCATCAAGTGCGTCCTTGTTCTTCTGCTCCAGATCCTGGGTCCACTGCGCGACGATCTTCCCGATTTCCTCGTCCTTGCCGCGAAGCGTGGCGGCAAGCGCCTGTCACGGGCAACAAGATCTTCCTACTGGGTGTCTAGCAGAGCTTGCTACTGCCACCAGGCAGCCATGTCCTTGGCGGCCTGTTCCTTCGCCGCCTCTTGGGCCTTCTGGATGTCGGCCTGCTTCAGGAGGAGCTCTCGCTTGCGCTCATCCAGCTCACCCTGGGCAGTCCTTAGTTCCTCCTGGGCCTCGCCGAACCAGACTTGGGTCTGAGCGATGCACTCCTGAAAACCCGCTTCCGCCTTGTCCACAGCCACCATCCTGGAGTTCACCTTGTCTTGGCGGGCACGATGGAGCGCCTGGAGCTTCTGGAAATTGGCGCTCATGGCCCGGAGGAGTTGCTCCTCTTGGGAACCGCCGCCGCTGGCGCTTGGTTCATCAACAACCTGGAGCCTAGCGGTGGCGAGTGCTTCATTGTCAAACACCTCCCCTTCGGCTGGCGCTCTGGTGCTTGCCGTCCCTGGGAGGCGGATGAACAGATCGTCGCCCACCCTCAAGTACTTGCCCGGGGTGGGGGCTGCAGGGGAGGAAGGTTGTTCGTTGGCCACCTCCTCCTCGACAGGCTCCTTGGCGGCCTCCTCGGCACCAGCCTTGCCGCCCCCCTGGCAGCAGCCCTAGTGACCTACTCGGTGGGCCCCTTGCCGGCCTCCCCGGCAACGGCCTCATCGGTCACCCCGGCAGGCTTCTTGGCGGCTTCCACGGCCGCAATCTTGGTGGCCTCAGCTTCGGCGTCCTTGGCGACCTCCTCGATGACGGTGTCGATGTCTTCCTGGTCCGTCGAAGGAGGGTCTGGGAACCAGAAAGGAGGATGATGCAAGGCCAAAATCAAGGTTCAGAACAAAGAAAGGAAAGAATAGGGACGGGAGGCAAGCCGCTTATCCGTGCCGAACTAATGAAAAGTGGTTCCCTCCCCGCCAACGTTCATTGCCGGGGCGGAGCCACCGGTGCCCATGTCTGCCCCCTCTTCCTCCATGCGCGTGGGCTCGGCGGTGGGTGCCCTTGCCGGGGACGCCCCTCTGGGTGGCGTAGTTGACGGGGGTGGCATGCCAAGGGCGGCCCTCAGCGGCTCCTCCTGTTGCCGCTCTCCTCCTGCAAACCCGGCAAGGTTAGCACCAAGGACTCGCGCCCCAACGCCCGCCGATGAGGAGTGAATAATGAACTCATGCTGGGGGCTGAAGCGGGGGCTACGTCGAGGGCTGTTGTCCGGGCTGATCTCCACCAACACTGGTGTGCGGGCAGTGCTCGCCGGGGGCTTGTCGCCCGTCGAAGCCTTGGCCCTCTTTGCCGCCCTCTGGGCCAGCGTCTCCATGTCATTGCAAAGATAAGATCAAGTCAGGGAAGATGGCATAGGCTGAGGGTCAGAAATGATGAAGGGAGAGATGCTTACTCGTCCTCCTCCGCTGGCCTCCTCTTCTTCTTCGGGCTGAAGGACCCAAGATCAAAGTCGGCCACTGGGGCGGCGTCTGCGAGGGGAGGGGAAGGCGAAGGCGTCCTGCGCCGCTTGGATGACGAAGAGGCGGCGGCCGCGACTTTCTTCGCTACCGCAGCCCTCGTCTGGCGCATGGGCTGCGCCTGAGCCTGTTGCGGCTGCGTGGTCCCGCCGGGCCGGACCGGCTCGCCGGAGCTAGCCTGCCGTAGGACGCGTTTCCTCCCCGGGGCCGAGGAGTCATCCGCCTCGGTCTCCTCTCCGGCCGACTCCTCGACCACTTCTTCAACAAGGGGGGCCCCGGCACCATCGCCGCTAGGCTCCCCGGTAGACCCCGTCCACTCGGCAAACTCCTCCTCTGCGGCTGCGTCGGCCTCATCCTCCACAATGCCAAAGCTACCGGCCTCCTCAGCAAGCCCTGCCTCTTCTGCCGTGGCGGCGATGTACGCCAGCTCTACCTCGGTGGTGGGGTGGATGAGTCGCGGCTTGTCACGAACGTACCTCTCCGACAGGTTGTCGAAGAATGCCTGCACCAGCTCCGCTTGTGGCTCAGCCCAGGTTGGGTCAAGGCCGTGCGCGTTGAAAACTGGCATCATGGCGATGATGGCGGTCTGGCAAGAGTTGTTGCTCAACGGGACCACCCCCGTTGGCAACCCGAACAAAGACTTGCCGGCCTTGCCAGCCTTGCCGGTCCTCTCGACCCCGCCGGCCTCGTCGACCTTAAGCTGGAAGAGCCTCTGACAAAAATGGGCATGCTTCGGTACTGTGAAGCTATGCTTCAAGCCAGGGCGGAGCCTCATGATGTCGGCTGCATTCCTAAAATCCCAGGCCGGCCTCCCCTTGTTGTGCAACGGGGCAATCCGGCGATGGATGAAGTCGGCCCCGATCATCTCGAGGGTGAGCCCAGCCGAGGTGAAGCGATGGATCCTGGTGGTGGCAACCGTGAGCTTCTTGTCGTCGGCGTCGACATCGCCCCAGTCCTTGCTGCGGACCGGCGGCTTCCGATGGACCCGGCAGAACTCCTATGGATCTTGCTCCTCGATCGAGCACCACCGGCCCCGCCACGTGTCCCACCTCTCCTTCTGAGCACCCTCCGGGTACGTGCCCATGCTCTGGGTCCTCGGGATCCAAGTGATGCAGCCAGAAATGGCACCCCCTGGCTGGATGTGAGGGGTGAAGTAATGGCGAAAGAGCGCCGTGCTGGGGCGGGCTCCGGCGAAGCCCTCACAAAGATGGGCAAAGAAGGTCATGCACGCCACGGCGTTCGACGTGAGGTCCAGAAGGTGGAAGTCGTAGGTGTGCATGACGTCATTGAAGAAATCTGAGGAAGGGGGGCAGAGCCCGCAGGAGAAGTAGTCGACAAAGAAAGGATAGTGATTTGGACCGGCCTTGGCGAAGTCGGACGACGAGGTGAAGAGGGCGAACTTCTCCCTGAGGGTCTGAACTCCTCCCTGAGGGTGAGCGCGTCGACCGACGAGGTGAAGAGGGCGAACTGCGTTCGCAGCTCCACCAAATCGCTCCCCGGCGCCTCCTTCCCCCCATCGTCTTTGGTCGCACCCTTGCTCTTGCTTGTCTTGGGCGCCATAGAGGCTGAGAAAGGGTGAGAGATCAAGAGCAATGGGGGACGCGGCGGCGGCGATCAGGGGCGAAAGCTTCGATTCACGTTTGAAGAAGAAGAGGGGAACGCCGGTTCCAAGATTGGAAAAGTCTCGGAGAGTAAATGAGCAGCGCCCCTGCGGTTTCCTCTTTTTTATGGGGAAGGCGCGGGCCGCACTGTTCACCGTGGGGTGGCCCAAGCGTGCTGCGACCGTCCCACGCACGACCCCCATGTCACCCACTCAATGCGGGTTGTGGGGAAGCGCAACTGGCGAGGGAGTTACCATAGTTAAAACTCTGCCATGCATGCCCGCGCAGCGTTCTGGCCTAGCCCAACAACGCCTTGCGCTTATGTGTGGCCCAGGCCCGGGGGCTCCTGTCGGTGTACAAAAGCAGGGGCCTTTCTGTACCCCTTTACTTGGGCACGGGCAGTCGTAGCCACACCCGCGGCCATGCTTGGCAGAGCAGAGGAAGCAAAGATGCAAGACTACCAAGGCAGTACACAAGCCAGAGGCGCGAAGAGCAAAAGGACAAGATGGCTTTCCCCCAGCAACACCCTTGCCGGGACAGCCTACACGGCCCCGGCAAGAGCCTTGCAGGGGCGGCCTACGTAGCCCCGGCAAGAGCCTTGCCGGGGCAACTTGCCCAACGCCAGCAAGGGCACCACTCTTGAGCCTGAGAGCTCTGACCTCATCGACAGCGTCAAGACCAAGACTCATGGGTGCCTTGCATAGTGGCATGCGGATCTTTGTGAAAACCAAAGGCCTGCAAGCCTAGATGAGAACCAGAAGACGAAGACCCCCGGCAAGATCCTTGCCGGGGATGGCCGAAGACCCCCAGCAAGATCCTTGCCCGGGACGCTCGCGAGCCCCTGGCAAGACCCTTGCCGGGGACGCCCACGAGATCCCGGCAAGACCCTTGCCGGGAGAGTCTACGGGGCGAAGGCCAGGCCCGCACCTGCCAGAGTTTCGCTGCCTCGCGCCCATTCCGGCGTGGCGGCCAGCCCACCAACTAGGCGAGCGCCTGCGTGGCAGCATGCAGCTTCTAGGCCAACTAGCCAAGCACCTGCGTGGTGGCATGGAGATCTTTGTGAAGACCCTGTCACTGCACCAGCTCAGCAGCCAGCCAGCCAGCGTGGCGCTGCATGCCTCGTCAGCTCGGACGCGCGTCAAGGCGAGGCGAGGCGGCGACGGATGGGACGAGCTTCGTTGTCATCCCCAATAAAGCAAGAGGGCATGTGGGCAGCGAATTAAATGTGTTTGTCCTACGGCGCCAGGTGATAAACTTGTACACTGTAGATACTTTCCACCTCCTGTGTGCCACTGTGGCAACCCCTTTGACATATAAAAGGAGGTCCGAGGCGTACTAGAGAAGGATTCAGACTTTTTGGACTGGGCATCCACCGCAGCTAGTTCAAGAGCTCAACAACACTAAATACACACAAAGCAGGACTCGGGTTTTACGCATCGTTTGCGGCCCGAACTTGGGTAAAAAACCCCTCGCGCTGATCTTCTAGACCCGCTCTTTGCGCAGCCCCACACCCCACTAACTATAGAAGGGATTCCCCGAGGGATCCCATAGGTGTCGTTCCTTTCCCCCGACACGAACCAGTAGGAGAACCACCCAATACCTGTAAACAGCTCCTGCACACAAAGAACAAATACTTGCAACCCGACGTAAGAGAGGGGTTGTCAATCCCTCACGGGTAAAAAGATAGATAAAATTGTAGTAGATTGGATAAATAGATCTCACGGGAACGCGAGGTAAAATAAATAAGAATAAATTACAGCTAGGTATTTCTATATTTTTCGTTTAATAGATCTGAAAATAAAAGCAAGTAAAAATAGATCGTGAAGGCAAATATAATGAAGAAGAGACCTGGGGGCCGTAGATTTCACTAGTGGCTTCTCTCGAGAAAATAGCAAACAGCGGGTAAACAAATTAATGTTGGGCAATTTATAAAACTTCAAATAATCATGACAATATCCAAGCAATGATCATTGTATAGGCATCACGTCCAAGACTAGTAGACCGACTCCTGCCTGCATCTACTACTATTACTCCACACATCGACCGCTATCCAGCATGCATCTAGTGTATTAAGTTCATGGAGAAATGGAGTAATGCACTAAGAACGATGACATGATGTAGACAAGATCTATTTATGTAGAAATAGACCCCATCATGTTATCCTTCCCCTTCTATCACTGGGATCAAGCACCGTAAGATCGAACCCATCACAAAGTACCTCTTCCCATTGCAAGATAAATAGATCAAGTTGGCCAAACAAAACCCAAATATCGGAGAAGAAATACGAGGCTATAAGCAATCATGCATATAAGAGATCAAAGAAGACTCAAATAAATTTCATGGATAAAAAGATAGATCTGATCATAAACTCAAAGTTCATCGGATCCCAACAAACACAACGCAAAAAAGAGTTACATCATATGGATCTCCAAGAGACCATTGTATTGAGAATCAAAAGAGAGAGAGAGATGAAGCCATCTAGCTACTAACTACGGACCCGTAGGTCTACAATGAACTACTCACGCATCATCGGAGAGGCACCAATGAACATGGTGAACCCCTCCGTGATGGTGTCTAGATTGGATCTGGTGGTTCTAGAACTTGCGATGGCTAGAATTGATTTTTGTCGACTCTAATAGGGTTTTTGGAATATTGGGGTATTTATAGAGCAAAGAGGCGGCGCGGGAGGCCACTGGCACTACAAAAAAAGACACATCCGTGACATTTTGGGCCGAACAATTTTTTCTATCATACTTATGACACTTCTATGACGATAATTGTGACCAAACCCGGTATCATTATAGATGTGGTGGGCTCCTACTTCTATGACAAAAAATCATGATAGAAAATGGGCTTTTCATCCGGGGCAGGCCGGAGATGCAGCTTCATGACATTCTTTGGGCCGTCCATGACGGGAAAAACCGTGGTAGAAGCAAGGGCGAGGAAAATATCGGGGGAGTTCCCAGTTACGGTCGGTGGTCGGGGGCCAAGCGATGCGCGTTTCTCTCGTATGTATGCGCGTCTGTGCGAGGCATTGGGCTCTAACTGAACCCGAGCGAGGCGTGGGGCTCTAACTGAACCCGAGCGATTGCACTAGCTAAGTTACTGAACCCGAGCGATCGATCCCTTGCTGTTAACTGAACCAGAGTGATTCCTTTGCTACTGCTGCTAACTGAAGCCGATTGATGCTGCCTCTGGATGAACAGTGAGCGTTGTTGGGGGGTTTGGATGAACAGTTCCTGGTGGGGGGTTGGATGAACAGGAACCCGTGGTAGTAGAGGCCGTTGCCGCTGGATGAACAGTACCCCGATCGATCGAGCCGGTGGATGAACAGGACCCCGTGGAGGGATGGATGGACAGTAGCCGGTGGAGGGCTGGATAAACAGTAGCTCGTGGAGGGGTGGTTGAACAGGACCCCATGGAGAGGACTGGCTGAACAGTAGCCGGTGGAGGAGCGCGCGGTGGAGGCTGGATGAACAGGAGCCTATGGATGAACAGTCACAGGTGGAGGCTGGAGGAGGTCGACGGTGGATGAACAGGAGCCCGTGGAGGCAGTCGACGGTGGATGAACAGTAGCCCATGGAGGCAGTCCACGGTGGAGATGAACAGTATCCCATGGAGTCCCATTTCGCGGTACGCCACACCCCTCCCGATGAACAGGACCCCGTTTCGATTGTAGTGCTCCAACACAAGTCTGTTTCCTCCATTTTGCGGTACGCCACACCCCTCCCGATCAACAGGACCCCGTTTCGACCGTAGGAGGTCAGTTTCCTCTGTTTTGTAGTACGCCAGACCCCTCCCGATGAACAGGATCCCGTTTCGACCGTGGCCGGTCGAACACAAGGCCGTTTCCTCCATTCTGCGGTACGCCAGGCCTCGTTTCCATCGGCTGTTCCGTCCAAGCCGGTTGGCTCCCGATGAACATGATGACACATTCCGTTCCGACACAGCCGGTTGCCTCCCCATGATCACGATGGCGCATCTTCTCCGTTCCGACCCAGCCATGTACACGAGCCCTAGCTATACGTGTGCGCGAGTAGGCATTCGAGACCCCGCCTGTATGTACGTACGTGGCCGTATTTCCTTTCTTGCACCATGGCCACTGTACGTACGTGTAAATACTACGTGCGCTTCCTTACTCGGCCACGGTTCATCGCTGCAGCCTGCAGACAGACCGATCGACCAGTATGTACGTACACGTTCACCACCAGAATGACAACGCTACGTATGCTTCGACCAGGTGAGTCCCGACTGTCAGGCACTTCCTTGCGTGCGAAGATGTAGCTGGTGGGTCCCAGCAGTCAGGGGGGAAACGTTTTTTTCGCGAAATACGGTGGTCTATCTGGTGGGTCCCTGCTGTCAGGTGGAGGAATAAATATTTTGCGCGTAATAAGGAGGCACTTCCTTGCAGCGCCATGGACCCAGCTGCCAGCCTCTTCACGTACAGTACTCTTCCGATGGAAGTCGGTCGTTGACCACATTGACCACGCTGCGCCGAGAGCACTAGGGCGGTGGACGACGGCGAGGCCTAGGAAGGGGACGACGCGAAGCCGGGGAAGACGTGGCAGTGGATGCCCATGCGGAGGGGGGTACGTGGGTTGACTGCTTGGCTGCGGTGTGAGGTTGCCGTCGCCGCAGGGCCTGGCCAGTGGTGGGAGTAGTAGGCGGTGAGGTCTCCGCGGCAGCACAGTCGGCCACGGGAGGCAGGAGCAGGCGGCACGACCGGTGTTGCTTTGGGTGGCTGGAGCAAGAAGACCAGAGGTTGAAGAAGCACTACGGCCGTTGGATGGACATTGTACGGTCACTGGAGCTAGAATCGTTCATATTGACTAAGTTGACAAAGCCCTCCATCCCCGTCAACTTAGTAGGCCCACATGTCAGCCTCCCACTATGTTGGGTCCCAGCTAGCAGGGGGAGTATTCATTTTTTTGTGCGTAGTAAGGAGGCACTTCCTTGCCTGCGAAGATATAGCTGGTGGGTCCGACCTGTCAGCGGGGGAACTTTTTTCGCGAAATACAGAGGCCCTTCTGGTGGGTCCCAGATGTCAGGTGGACGAATCATTATTTTGCGCATAATAAGGAGGCATTTCCTTGTGTGTGGCTATGGACCCAGCTGTCAGGCTCTCCGCGTACAGTCCACGTTCGATGGATGCCGTTCGTTGACCACGTTGACCACGGCGCGCCAAGAGTACCAGGGCGGTGGATGACGGCGAGGCCTAGGAAGGGAACGACACGGAGCCGGGGAAGACTCGACAGTGGTTGCCCACGCAGTGGTTGCCGTCGCCGAAAAATAACAGGAGGTGTGGGTGAGTAGAGGAATGGCATGGCCAGCAATGGAGTAGGGTGGGGCGATGTGGCCTGTGCGGCAGCACAGCCGGCCACGGGAGGTGAGAGCAGGCAGTCCCACCGGCACTGGTTTGGGCGGCTGGAGCAAGAAGATCAGATATTGAAGAAGCAGCACGGCCGTTGGATTAACATCCAACGATCACTCCTGCTAGAATCGTATGTGGACTAAGTTGACGAAGCCTTTCGTACACGTCAACCTAGTAGACCCACAAGTCAGCCTCCAAATCTGTCCCAAACAGCATACAGCCCGAAATTTCTAGCCAGATTCAAATTAATTTAAAAACTAAACATACCTTAATTTAAATCCAATGAAATTTTACCCGCACAAAACAATGTTATTTAAAATATCAAAATCCGAAAGAAAAATGTATTTTGGAACTAATTGCCTGTTTGCTGTATTTTTTCATTTTACAACCCATTTAATATTACTTATAGCCCATTTCTTATTACTTATAGCCCATTTTCTGGGCAAAATGCATCCCTTCTCGTCTTGAAAGATTTCCGGCCCAGCAGGGCATAGAAAAACAAGTAGGCCTACGTTGGTTATTCTGCAAAAAACTAAATAGCTGGGCTAGCCATTTTCAGAAAGGAAAAAAAACAAACTGGGCTGGTCATGTGCTAGACGGGCCACAGCTCCCGAACAACCCAGTTGATACCCTTCTCTGTCCCGAAAAAACAAAATTACTATGCGCGCTGCTGTGTCCCTACTGTCATCCTCACCATGTATAGTCATCTCCTTATTCCTCTCGGTTGTTGACCATGTTGACAACACCGAAGGGCGGCGCCACGGCGAGTGAACCAAGGCGGAGGACGATTGTGAGGCCTCGGACGGGAACGAACAGGAGCCGGGGAAGATGCGCAGAGTTTTAGGGTGCGATGTGGCCATGATGCGTGCGCGTCAACACAACCAGCCGTGGGAGGCGGGAGCAGGCGGTCCTGCCGGCGCTGGTTTGGCTTTGGCGGCTGGAGGAAGAAGAGATCGAAGAAACACGATAGACGTTGAATGTCAATCCAACGGTCAAGTTTGGCACAATCGTTTGTTGACTAAGCTGACACCAAGTAGCATACTTTTTTATATATAGGAAGAAAAGAAAAACTGGGCTCGTTCGCGTGATAACATTCCCGAAACTGCGACCGTTCGATCTTGCGTTGCAACTAAAACTGCGAGGGAAATGCATTCGTCTGCCGTCCTCCTCCCAGGGAACGTTCGCAACATAAGTGACTAGCGCCCTTGGTTTTCAACCGAGAGGTCTTGGGTTCGAGTCCCAGGAACTCTCAATTTTGTCATCCTTCCTTCCTCGCAGAAAAAGAAAGAAAATCAAAAACTTGAGAAGGCGTATAGAACAAGCTAGTGTACCAGTAAAGAGACATTGCTGAGTTTTAGAAAAAGAGAGACGTGCTCCTATAGCTGGTTCGAATCCAAACCTAGACTATGACTATGGGCCAGTTCTTTTGGGTGGCTTAAAAATTAAGCTGCCTCTCCCCAGCTTAAAAAATAAGCCGCCCTCTAATTTTCTCGAGACTTCTAAATTAGTTATCCCATAACTAGTTTTGAAGCCCCAATGACTAAAAGAGATGACTTATGGGAAAAGCTAGGGAGGGTGCGGCTTATTTTTTAAGCTACCAAAAGAATTGGCCCTATATATGGTGCTATGCTACTATATAAGTAATGAAACTGACATATCCAACGTTCGCTTCTCCTCTTCTCTACTTACTCTGTCGGATTGCGGGTTCTAGCAAAACCCTTGAGGTTCGAACATTGGGGTGCGTACAAAGATCTCTCTCCCCCTAGCCCACTCTCGCAACGATCTCAAGGCCTAGCCCGCCGAACCCAAGGAACAAGGGACACAGGGGTTATACTGGTTCGTGTTGGGGAACGTAGCAGAAATTCAAAATTTTCCTACGTGTCACCAAGATCAATCTAGGAGATGCTAGCAACGAGAGGGGAGGAGTGCATCTACATACCCTTGTAGATCGCGAGCGGAAGCGTTCAAGAGAACGGGGTTGATGGAGTCGTACTCCTCGTGATCCAAATCACCGATGATCCTAGCGCCGAACGGACGGCACCTCCGCGTTCAACACACGTACGGAGCGGGGACGTCTCCTCCTTCTTGATCCAGCAAGGGGGGAGGAGAAGTTGATGGAGATCCAGCAACACAACGGCGTGGTGGTGGAAGTAGCGGGATCCCGGCAGGGCTTCGCCAAACGCAAGCGGGGAGGAAGAGGTGTCACGGGAGGGAGGGAGGCGCCAGGGCTTGGGGTGCTGCTCCCATGCGCCTCCCCACTATATATAGGGGTGGAGGGGGCTGGTTTCTTGCCCTCCAAGTCCATTGGGGCGTTGGCAAAGGTGGGGGAAAGAAATCCCATCATTTCCCTTCCCCACCGATTGTTATCCCCCTTTTTAGGGATCTTGATCTTATCCCTTCGGGATATGATCTTATTCCTTCTAAGGTGGGATCTTGGTGCTCCTTGACCAGGGGTGTGGGGCCTTGCCCCCACTACCCACGTTCATGTGGGTCCCCCCATGCAGGTGGGCCCCACTTCGGAACCTTCTAGAACCTTCCCGGTACAATACCGAAAAATCCTGAACATTTTCTGGTGGCCAAAATAGGACTTCCCATATATAAATCTTTACCTCCGGACCATTCCGGAACTCCTCGTGACGTCCGGGATCTCATCCAGGACTCCGAACGACTTTCGGATTTCCGCATACTAATATCTCTACAACCCTAGCGTCACCGAACCTTAAGTGTGTAGACCCTACGGGTTCGGGAGACATGCAGACATGACCGAGACGACTCTTCGGTCAATAACCAGCAGCGGGATCTGGATACCCATGTTGGCTCCCACATGTTCCACGATGATCTCATCGGATGAACCACGACGTCGAGGATTCAATCAATCCCGTATACAATTCCCTTTGTCAATCGGTACGTTACTTGCCCGAGATTCGATCGTCGGTATCCCAATACCTTGTTCAATCTCGTTACCGGCAAGTCACTTTACTCGTACCGTAATGCATGATCCCGTGACCAAACACTTGGTCACATTGAGCTCATTATGATGATGCATTACTGAGTGGGCCCAGAGATACCTCTCCGTCATACGGAGTGACAAATCCCAGTCTCGATTCGTGCCAACCCAACAGACACTTTCGGAGATACCTGTAGTGCACCTTTATAGCCACCCAGTTACGTTGTGACGTTTGGTACACCCAAAGCATTCCTACGGTATCCGGGAGTTGCACAATCTCATGGTCTAAGGAAATGATACTTGACATTAGAGAAGCTCTAGCAAACGAACTACACGATCTTGTGCTATGCTTAGGATTGGGTCTTGTCCATCACATCATTCTCCTAATGATGTGATCCCGTTATCAATGACATCCAATGTCCATGGTCAGGAAACCATAACCATCTATTGATCAACGAGCTAGTCAACTAGAGGCTTACTAGGGACATGTTGTGGTCTATGTATTCACACATGTATTACGGTTTCCAGTTAATACAATTATAGCATGAACAACAGACAATTATCATGAACAAGGAAATACAATAATAACCATTTTATTATTGCCTCTAGGGCATATTTCCAACAGTTCGGGCCACCGATGTGGTATAATACCCTATTCCAGTGTGGTGTGGTGGATTGCCTTGTAGGCTAAGGATGAACAAGTACAAGGGAAGAACAACCTCCTGAGGAGAGGCGTTCTCGAGCTCGCTGAGCTTGTGTGGTTGGGGATGATCCGAATGATCCGTCCCTTCCTATTTATAGAGGCCCTAGTCCTCTTCCCAAATGTTCAGGCGGGAAGGGATCCCACAACGGCCAATTTGAAGGGTAATAGTTAGTACAAGCTATCCTGACAAAAAGTGGTCTTCGCCTGCTAAAGGCGCTAGTGGTGACACCGTCGTGGGCTCCGCAATGACCTCTGTCCTGCCTTCCTGCTGGTCTTGGTCTCGTTGCACCGATATGGAAACCTTTGCCTGATGCCTCGGGACTCCTCGTCTGCACCTGCCCCTTTAGCACCAAAGAGGCAACCGGTACTCTGCGCGCGATGGTGCCCGCCTGGCCTTGGTCGTCATGGCCCACGTCACGGAAACCTCGCGAGGTCTCGCCTTGATCTCTCCGCTCCTCACGAGCCAGCCTAGTGATGCTGCCCCTGAGGAGGTCTTGTGTCGTCCGCCTCGCGAGGGTCTTGAGTGTTTGCTGACGAAGATGGGCCGTACCGGGCCGTTAGTGGGGCCACGCCGTGGGCCGCAGGCAGGCAAGTCTGGGGACCCCCATTCCGAGGACGCCGACAGTAGCCCCCGGGCCCAAGGCGTGCTCGGACTTGGCTTCGAGGCGAAGCCAAGGCCAAGTGCGGAGCACCGCGGGCACCAATAGCCTGCGGCCTTGATTGACATGTGGCGATTGACGGGACGTGGGCGTCTCCGCTTCCCCACACTGCCTTGGCAACTGCCCGACTTGACGAGTACTTGGTGCATGTAGAAAAGCCATCATTACCTGCGATCGTGGGGATCATCGGTTGGCCTCCTCCTACTATAAATGGGGATGGGGCAGAGCCCCCGTCGCCCATCTCTTCCTCCGTTCCTCTTGCTTCCTCTTCCCCTTCCTCGCTCCACTGTCTCGCATCGACACCCATGGTGCCAACGAAGAGGTTCTCTACCACGGAGAAGGGGAAGGCTCGTCAAGAGGGGCCCGGCTCTCCTCCGCCCAAGAGGGGGCGCGATCGCCCTCGCAAGCACGCCGCGACCCCTGTTGTGGTTCCTCGTGGGCGAGGGCGAATCTCTTCGGGGTCCGGTGCCACCCAGGCAGTGCACCCTCCACTTCAAGTATGACGGTGCCGCGACCCTCTTCGTGAGGGTGTTCGGGGAAGATGGTCGCCGCGCTGGGTGCTGCCCTAAAGACAGCGATGGTGACGAAGTGCTCGGCCTTGGCGATGGCCGCGACGAAGACGAGGGCGAGCTCGCCCGGCAGTGGCGGCTCCTCCTCTGGCGAAAGCTCCAGCAGCGGCGGCTATGACCAACCGCCCCGTCACCGGGCTCGCTTCGAGGACGGTGGTGGGTCGTCCCGTCGTCGCGCCCCAGTGAAGCACGAGGAGGACTCCGGCTGAGTTTGGGGAAGCGCCGAGAGCTGATTCTCGTGAGTAGCCGCGGGCGTAGGAGCCGCTTTTGCCAGTTGCTTCTTTCTTTCCTTCCGGCATCGTAGGAAACAAGTATGGGGCCCTGCAGGGGCGTATGATGAATCGTAACGCTTTTTCTGCCTTATACCATGTTTATCGCTTCTGAGTCGTGTTGCGGCGTCAGTACTTTACGTAGGCATATAGGGATAACTTAGCTCGATATGCCTGAAGTAGTTTCCACCTTGTGAGAGTGCACATCTCCCAGCACCTGATGAGGCTTCCCTGCTGCGGACTTGGGACGCATCGCGAGACTGCAAAAATTCGTTAAGAAACCCTTATTCCTCCCTGCTCAGGGCCCCGGTGTGGCCGGTCATGGCCTAGCGCACCACATCGCGGTACCCGTGGGGCACGGACTTAAAAAAGGGGTGCACCGGTCACAAGCTCGAACAAGGGCACCTCGCGGAGACGGGGGAGGGGGCTTACGCACGCACCTTCTAGCCCCCTCGCGAGACATGCGAGGGAGAGCGTCGGACAAAACAGAGAGCTGAGGGAAGAAACAGAAGGAAAAGGGGATCGAACCAAACCATCAAGAAACACCAGAATTCAAATTTCCATTAAAGAGGGGCAAGCCAACTACGGAAAGCAAATGAACAGCCGCATCCGGCACCTAGTCTAGTCTTCTCACCAGTGCGGAGCTAAGTGCTGCCACTAGGACGTGGGAGGGAGCCCCCGAGGCCCGATGGCGGCACTCCGGAGACTCTGGGGCGTGTACAGCCCCACTCATTATTACGTGAGTGTCACGGGCGGAGACCTTCACAGGCACTGGGCCTTGCTTCATGGGTAGAACTTTCAGAGGTGCTGAATGTTCCAGGAGTTCTAGATGGGGATCCCGTCCTGTGTCTCAAGGCGCATGGCACCAGGCCTGGAGACATGGTCAATCCTAAATGGGCCCTCCCACATGGGCGAGAGCTTATGCAGCCCTTCCCTGGAGAGCACCCATCTTAGAACGAGATCGCCCACCTCGAGCGTCCTGGGGTGGACGCTGCAACAGTGATAACGCCGCAGCGCCTGCTGGTACCTTGCCGCCTGGAGTGAGGCTTGGCGGCGGCGTTCCTCCCCCGACACGAGGTCCATCCCCCGCATGGAGTCCTGACGTGCCTCGTCAAATGCCAGGACCCGCGCGGAGCAATGCTTGACCTCATGAGGGAGGACCGCCTCGGCTCCGTAGACGAGGAAGAACGGAGTCTCGCCCGTTGGCTAGGTGGCGGTGGTGCGGATGGACCACAGCACGGACTGGATCTCGTCGTGCCAGCCCCTGTCGCAAGCCTCAAGATTCTTCTTGACGGTCCTGGTCTTGACGCCTCTCAGGACCTCTGCGTTGGCGCGCACGGCCTGGCCATTGCTCCTGGGGTGTGCCACTAAGGCGTAGCATATCCGCGTTCCAAGGTTAGCGCAATATGTCTTGAAGAGATTGCTAGTGAATTGCGAGCCGTTGTTGGTGATGATGCGGTTGGGGACCCCAAACCGGCTCACGAGGCCCTTGATGAACTTAACTATAAACCTGGCTGGGAAGGTGCGGACGGCCTCCACCTCTGCCCATGTGGTGAACTTGTCGATGGCGACATAGAGGTAGCGGTAGCCCCCGGGCGCTCGAGGGAAAGGACCCAGGATATCCAGCCCCCAGACCACGAACGACCACGAGAGCGGGATAGTCTGGAGGCCCTGGGCCAGCTGGTTGATTTGCTTGGCGTGGAACTGGCAGGCTTTGCAGGATTTTACCAGCTCAATTGCGTCGTTGAGTGTCGTGGGCCAGTAGAACCCGCTGCGGAATGACTTGCCCACCAGGGTGCGCGACGACGAGTGGTGCCTGCTATCTCCGCTGTGTATGTCAGCTAGCAGCTTGCTCCCTTGCTTCCTGGAAATGCATCGCAGGGAAACATCATTCGGTCGTCTTCTGTAGAGATCACCATCTTTGATGCAGTATGCCGTGGCTTGTCGGACCACACGCTCTGCATCGTCCTCCTTCTCTGGCAACGTCCCTTGTACCAAGTATGTTCTGAACTCTTCAGTCCAGCACCCCTCCTGGGGCTCGAGTGCCAGGAGCAGGCGAGCTCCTGAGGTCGGGCCACAGGCGGGGGCCCCTGAGGCCGGTGGCGGGGGGAGCTCCTCCTGAGGTGGTACGAGCTCGGTGGCAGGGGGAGCCGCCGAGGGCTTGAAGAGTCGCTCCTCGAAGACGCCAGGTTCTTGGGGCTGGCGCCTCGACGCCCTCTTGGCTATCTCATCGGCCTCCTTGTTGGTGCCACGCGGTGCATGCTGCAGTTCCAGGCCCAAGTATTGCTTCTCCATCTTGCGCACCACCGCGAGGTACGCCTCCATGTGCTTGTCCCTTGGTTCGTACACCTTGTTAGAGAAGTTGACGAGGAGCTGGGAGTCGCCCTTGATGGTGAGACGCTTCACCCCCAAGGTCGCCGCTGCCTTGAGGCTGGCGGTCAACCCCTCGTACTCCGCAATGTTGTTGGAGACCTTCTCGCCCCGCTGGAAGCAGAGCTGCACGGCGTAGTAGAGCTTGTCTTGGGTGGGCGAGATGAGCACAGCTCCAGCCCCCGCGCCTTGGCGTGCAAAGGCGCCGTCGAAGTACATGACCCAACCATCTGGTGCTTGAATTCCTGGCGAGAGAGATAGGCTCTTGCCAACTTCAGGTTCCGGGGCGTCGGTCCATTCGGCCACGAGGTCAGCTAGGGCGCCCCCCTTGATGACCCTGGTTATGCCGAACTCGAGTTGAAATGCCTGAAGTTCGATGTTCCACTCGGCAACCCTTCCCGCGGCATTAGGGCTCCGGAGCACCCTCTCTAGTGGGTAAGCTGAGACGACCTTGATCGGGTGGCCTTGGAAGTAATGGCGCAGCTTGCGTGAGGCCACCAGGAGCGCGAGCAGAAGCTTCTGCGGCATGGGGTACCGTGCCCTCGCATCACGTAGTACCTGCTACCTCTTGAGCACTGCGTTGGTTTTCGCTTGAAGAGGAAAGGGTGATGCAGCAAAGTAGCGTAAGTATTTCCCTCAGTTTTTGAGAACCAAGGTATCAATCCAGTAGGAGGCCACACACAAGTCCCTCGCACCTACACAAACAAATGAATCCTTGCAACCAACACAATAAAGGGGTTGTCAATCCCTTCACGGTCACTTACGAGAGTGAGATCTGATAGATATGATAAGATAATATTTTTGGTATTTTTATGATAAAGATACAAAGTAAAGAAAGCAAAATAAAGACAACGCTAGAAATAACTTGTTGATGGGAGATTAATATGATGGAAAATAGACCCGGGGGCCATAGGTTTCACTAGTGGCTTCTCTCATGAGCATAAGTATTATGGTGGGTGAACAAATTACTGTTGAGCAATTGATAGAATTGAGCATAATTATGAGAATATCTAGGTATGATCATGTATATAGGCATCACGTCCGAGACAAGTAGATCGACTCCTGCCTGCATCTACTACTATTACTCCACACATCGATCACTATCCAGCATGCATCTAGAGTATTAAGTTCAAAAGAACAGAGTAACGCTTTAAGTAAGATGACATGATGTAGAGGGATAAACTCATGCAATATGATATAAACCCCATCTTGTTATCCTCGATGGCAACAATACAATACGTGCCTTGCAAAGATAACCAATCATACATAAAAGAATTCAGAGAAGATTCAAATATTGTTCATAGATAAACTTGATCATAAACCCACAATTCATCAGTCTCAACAAACACACCGCAAAAGAAGATTACATCGAATAGATCTCCACAAGAGAGGGGGAGAACATTGTATTGAGATCCAAAAAGAGAGAAGAAGCCATCTAGCTAATAACTATGGACCCGAAGGTCTGAGGTAAACTACTCACACATCATCGGAGAGGCTATGGTGTTGATGTAGAAGCCCTCCGTGATCGATGCCTCCTCCGGCGGAGCTCCAGAAAAGGCCCCAAGATGGGATCTCACGGGTACATAAGGTTGCGGCGGTGGAATTAGGTTTTAGGCTCCGTCTCTGGTAGTTTGGGGGTACGTAGGTATATATAGGAGGAAGAAGTACGTCGGTGGAGCAACGTGGGGCCCACAAGAGTGGAGGGCACGCCCAGGGGGGTAGGCGCGCCCCCTACCTCGTGCCCTCCTGGTTGATGTCTTGATGTAGGGTCCAAGTCCTCTAGATCACGTTCGTTCTGAAAATCACGTTCCCGAAGATTTCATTCCGTTTGGACTCCGTTTGATATTCTTTTTCTGCGAAACTCTGAAATAGGCAAAAAACAGCAATTCTGGGCTGGGCCTCCGGTTAATAGGTTAGTCCCAAAAATAATATAAAAGTGTGTAATAAAGCCCATTAATGTCCAAAACATAATATAATATAGCATGGAAAAATAAAAAATTATAGATACGTTGGAGACATATCAAGCATCCCCAAGCTTAATTCCTGCTCGTCCTCGAGTAGGTAAATGATAAAAACAGAATTTTTGATGTGGAATGCTACTTGGCATAATTTCAATGTAATTTTCTTAATTGTGGCATGAATATTCAGATCCGAAAGATTCAAGACAAAAGTTTAATATTGACATAAAAAATAATAATACTTCAAGCATACTAACTAAGGAATTATGTCTTCTCAAAATAACATGGCCAAAGAAAGTTATCCCTACAAAATCATATAGTCTGGCTATGCTCTATCTTCACCACACAAAATATTTAAATCATGCACAACCCCGATGACAAGCCAAGCAATTGTTTCATACTTTTGGTGTTCTCAAACTTTTTCAATCTTCACGCATTACATGAGCGTGAGCCATGGACATAGCACTATATGTGGAATAGAATGGTGGTTGTGGAGAAGACAAAAAAGGGAGAAGATAGTCTCACATCAACTAGGCATATCAACGGGCTATGAAGATGCCCAATAATAGATATCAATGTGAGTGAGTAGGGATTGCCATGCAACGGATGCACTTAGAGCTATAAGTATATGAAAGCTCAACAAAAGGAACTAAGTGGGTGTGCATCCAACTCGCTTGCTCACGAAGACCTAGGGCATTTTGAGGAAGCCCATCATTGGAATATACAAGCCAAGTTCTATAATGAAAAATTTCCCACTAGTATATGAAAGTGATATCATAGGAGACTCTCTATCATGAAGATCATGGTGCTACTTTGAAGCACAAGTGTGGTAAAAGGATAGTAACATTGTCTCTTCTCTCTTTTTCTCTCATTTTTTTATTTGGGCCTTTTCTTGTTCTTTTTTTGGCCTCTTTTTTTTATTTAGTCCGGAGTTTCATCCCGACTTGTGGGGGAATCATAGTCTCCATCATCCATTCCTCACTTGGGACAATGCTCTAAAAATGATGATCATCACACTTTTATTTACTTACAACTCAACAATTACAACTCGATACTTAGAACAAAATATGACTCTATGTGAATGCCTCCGGCGGTATACCAGGATATGCAATGAATCAAGAGTGACATGTATGAAAGAATTATGAACGGTGGCTTTGCCACAAATACAATGTCAACTACATGATCATGCAAGGCAATATGACAATGATGGAGCGTGTTATAGTAAACGAAACGGTGGTAAGTTGCATGGCAATATATCTCGGAATGGCTAAGGAAATGCCATGATAGGTAGGTATGGTGGCTGTTTTGAGGAAGGTATATGGTGTGTGTATGATACCGGCGAAAAGTGCGCGGTATTAGAGAGGCTAGCAATGGTGGAAGGAAGAAAAGTGCGTATAATCCATGGACTCAACATTAGTCATAAAGAACTCATATACTTATTGCAAAAATCTACAAGTTATCAAAGCAAAGTATTACGCGCATGCTCCTAGGGGGATAGATTGGTAGGAAAAGACCATCGCTCGTCCCCGACCGCCACTCATAAGGAAGACAATCAATAAATAAATCATGCTCCGACTTCATCACATAACGGTTCACCATACGTGCATGCTACGGGAATCACAAACTTTAACACAAGTATTTCTCAAATTCAAAACTACTCAACTAGCATGACTCTAATATAACCATCTCCATATCTCAAAACAATTATCAAGCATCCAACTTCTCATAGTATTCAACACACTCATAAGATTTTTTTTTACTAATCTTGAATGCCTATCATTGTTAAAGCAAACTACCATGCTATTTTGTAGGACTCTCAAAATAATCTAAGTGAAGCACGAGAGAACAATAGTGTCTATAAAACAAAACCACCACCGTGCTCTAAAAGATATAAGTGAAGCACTAGAGCAAAAACTATATCACTCAAAAGATATAAGTGAAGCACATAGAGTTAAAACTATATAACTCAAAAGATATAAGTGAAGCACATAGAGTATTCTAACAATTTCCGAATCATGTGTGTCTCTCTCAAAAGGTGTGTACAGAAAGGATGATTGTGTCAAACTAACAAATAAAGACTCAAATAATACAAGATGCTCCTAGCAAAACACATATCATGTGGTGAATAAAAATATAGCTCCAAGTAAAGTTACCGATGGAAGTAGACGAAAGAGGGGATGCCTTCCGGGGCATCCCCAAGCTTTGGCTTTTTGGTGTCCTTAGATTATACTGGGGTGCCATGGGCATCCCCAAGATTAGTCTCTTGCCACTCCTTGTTCCATAATCCATCAAATCTTTCACCCAAAACTTGAAAACTTCACAACACAAAACTTAACAGAAAATCTCGTGAGCTCCGTTAGCAAAGGAAAACAAAACACCACTTCAAGGTACTGTAATGAACTCATTCTTTATTTATATTGGTGTTAAACCTACTGTATTCCAACTTCTCTATGGTTTATAAACTATTTTACTAGCCATAGATTCATCAAAATAAGCAAACAACACACGAAAAACAGAATCTGTCAAAAACAGAACAGTCTGTAGTAATCTGTAACTAACGAAAACTTCTGGAACTCAAAAAATTCAGCCAAAATAGGACGACATAGAAAATTTGTTTATTGATCATAAGAAATTGGAATCAATATTTTATCACGTTCTGGTGATGTTTAACAATTATTTTCGTGAACAGAAAGTTTCTGTAATTTTCAGCAAGATCAAATAACTATCATCCAAGAAGATCCTGTAGGTTTAACTTGGCACAAACACTAATTAAAACATAAAAACACATCTAACCAGAGGCTAGATCAAAGATTTATTCCTAAACATAAGCAAAAAGCAAAAATCGAAAATAAAATTGGGTTGCCTCACAACAAGCGCTATCGTTTAACGCCCCTAGCTAGGCATTGATAATTTTAATGATGCTCGCATGAGAGACAAGAATTGAAGCACAAAGAGAGCATCAAATAGCATGTGATAAACACATCTAAGTCTAACATACTGCCTATGCATAGGCATTTTATAAGCAAACAAATTATCATAGCAAGCAAAAATTAGCATATGCAAGGAAGAAGAAAGAGACGATAGCAATCTCAACATGACGAGAGGTAATTTAGTAACATGAAAATTTCTACAACCATATTTTCCTCTCTCATAATAATTACATGTAGGATCGTAAGCAAATTCAACAACATAGCTATCACATAAAATATTCTCTTTATGAACCACATGCATGCAAAGTTGACACTGTTCCAGAATAGTGGGATTGACATTAACTAAAGTCATGACCTCTCCAAACCCACTTTTATCAAAAATACCATAAGATTGAACATTCTCCAAATGTGTGGGATCTAAAGTTGACACTCTTCCAAACTTACTTTCAATATTATTGCAAACACTATTACCAATCTCATATTCATCATGGGGCTTAAATAAATTTTCAAGATCATAAAAAGAATCACCCCAATCATGATCATTGCAACTAGTAGTAGACATAGCAAAACTAGCATCCCCAAGCTTAGGGTTTTGCATATTATTAGCACAATTGACATCAAGAGAATTTATAGTAAAATCATTGCAATCATGCTTTTTATCGAAGGAACTATCAAGTATGGGTGCAATAGCAATGATCTCATGTTTAACATACGGAACTATAGCAAATTCATCTTCATAAATATTGGCATCATGGCCACAAGAATAGCAAGCATCATGTTCATCAAGGGATATTTCAGTCAAATCATCGGAATCACAATTATCTATAGATTCATGCATATCATTATTTTCTTCCGAAGCAACGGTCATTCTTTCAATAAATTCTTTGACATAGACATTATGAGCATAGTTTTCATTGCAATATTTAAGTATGTCAAGATTTTCAGATTCGTAGAGAGTAATATCATACTTTTCAAACAAAGAAGCAACTTCAAAAGAACCCTTAAAAGGAACAAATTCTTCAATTTGTTCAATAGCATAGTAGCTATAAACAACCTTTGCATAAGAAGATAAGATTTCATTTTCAATAAACTCAGATAGGTAGGGGAGGTGTTTTTTAGGGTTCTTAGAGCAACAAGTAATATCACAAATTTCACAAACATTCCAAGCATAACACAACAATTTGTTTATTTGATTCCATAAGAGTCTCCCTTTTTCAGACAAACAGTGATGCACAAAATGAGCATGCTCATCTAAAGATTTCCCATCAACTAGGCTAGTTGGGGTTTCAGCACGAGCGCATAAGGATCGAAGATGATCCAAATAGAACACTTTAAGTGGATCCATATCAATAGATTTTTAGCAAGCAAAGATGCAAGCAAATAGAAGGCACGTGGAAACACAAACAAAAAGGCATACGGGAGAGAGAAGGTGAATAAAACGGCAAGGGTGAAGTGGGGGAGAGGAAAACGAGAGGCAAATGGCAAGTAATGCGGGAGATAAGGGTTTGTGATGGGTACTTGGTATGTTTGACTTTTGCGTAGACTCCCCGACAACGGCACCAGAAATGGCTCGTTGTCGGGAGTCCAAATCTTGACTTGACCTTGCATAAGCCTCCCCGGCAACGGTGCCAGTGTCAGGACCCCGATTCCAAGTCACATCGATCTAGCCGGTAACACCTCATATAACTTTGCGGCCTCACGCACAGTATTCCCACGGGTGTCGCCTTACCATGGCCCGGGACCGTTTGCGCCTTTTGGATCACGTATATGATAGTGTCGCTAGCATCCATATGACAGAGAACTCGGGCCGACATGACTAGTCGTGAACCCAAAGTGGCACTAACTTACGGGGACAGGCATACATGAATCAACATCGAGCATGTCGGTCAGCAGCGTGCGAATTCGGGCTGTAGCACTGGGCTAACAGGACTCCGGTGAACCGGGCTGTAGCAGGCTAGGCAGGACTCCGGATGTCACCACGTGACATTTCCCCAAAGGGACACACACAGGAATGAAGTGAATCACATGCCGGCCAGTCAAGTGTTCTGGAGCAGTAGTGCTGGGCTAGCAGGACTCCGGTGAACCGGGCTGTAGCGTACTACTATGGCTCATGGAAGCACAAGACTACATTTCCCCATAAGAGAGGCTACCAAGGATAAACAACTAGGTTGTCAGATCCCACACATACCAAGCATTTCAATCATACACACAATATGCTCGATATGTGTAAATACAACATGGCATCACAACAAGACTCTACGACTCAAAGTATTTATTCATTAGGCTCCGAGGAGCGAGAAATTACAAACATGGGTCTCATGACCCCAACATACAGAGCATACAAACAACAAGCACATGCAGAAGATTAACCTGTCTGAGTACAGACAACTACAAATGAAGAAGGCTGAGAAGCCTGACTATCTACAAGATCCTGCTGAGGGCACAAGATCGTAGCTAAGGTATCAAGCTAAACGTTGAAGTCCACACGGAACTACTAGCGAGACTGACGTCTCTCTGCAAAAACATAAAATAGGCAAACGTGAGTACAAATGTACCCAGCAAGACTTACATCAGAACTAGCTACATATGCATCGGTATCAATAAAGGGGTGGTGGATTTTGACTGCAGCAAGCCAGCTTTGACTCGGTGGCTATCCTGAACTACGACTGCAAACAACTCTTTTGAGGTGGTGCACACAAGTCCACATATTCACCAATCAATACACCACTATGGATCCGCTCCCGTCTCCCTACGAGAACGCCATTCATAGCACTCACGCTTATCTTGCGCATTTTAGAGTATCCACTTTCACTTGTCTATGAACTGTTATAGGCAACCCAGAAGTCCTTTACCACGGACACGGCTATTCGAATAGATGATGTTAACCCTGCAGGGGTGTACTTCTTCATACATGTTTCCACCACTTAGTGTCTGCACACGACATGTGCTCGGCAGACTTCAAGCGAAAGCCGACGTGGGTGTAGACCATGACCTACCTAAACACTCAAGTCTCTAGTCCAGGTTTATCGCCTATCCAGGTTCCATCCGCAGGGAGTCCGGCCGAGGTTTCCACATACGGCCCCGAACGATGTGTGCAGGGTTCCCGAGACACCAAACGGGCGCCCGATACACCGTGCCACGTACCTACCGCATCACAGCCCACCCTGCGGGTCAGCACTGCCCACGGCCTCCAGTATACTACAAACACCAGAAACTACTTGCAACTCCTGGACAGAGGACTAGTGTGGTTAAGAAGTCAAGCGGGGTCATATTTCAGGGCCCAATGCATGGTAGTAGCTATTCATGGATCACAAACACAGAAGTCTGTTCCTGAGGACGGTTTCAATGAGACAACCCACCATGTACTCCTACATGGCCTCTCACCGCTACCTTTACCAAATCGTGTTCACACACAGTAGGACATGTTCAACACCATTCCAATTCATCCCCAATGAATCAGACCTGACTCAACTCTAAGCAGTAGCAGGCATGACAAACAAGCATGAATGAGTAGGCACATTAGGGCTCAAACAACTCCTACTCATGCTAGTGGGTTTCATCTATTTACTGTGGCAATGACAGGTCATGCAGAGGAAAGGGGTTCAACTACCACAGCATGTAACAGTTGAATCGTTGTTGTCCTAATGCAGTAAAAGAGAGCAGGAGCGAGAGAGTGGGATTGTATCAGAATGAACAAGGGGGTTTTTCTTGCCTGATGGAGTGGTAGTAGGATACTGCCCTTTAGTCGGATATTCGTGGGTATCCTCGGAGGCAGAACCTACCACGAAAGACACATCGGAACACAATCATCACATGGCCATATGCAACAATATGATGCATGCTATGACATGGCAATATGGGTGTGTTTTGGCTAATGCATCCTAAAACAGGTTGGTTTGAGCTCATTTGAATCAAAGATTCAAATACAAACTCAAGTTATGGGTTTATAAAGTGCATTAACATGTTTTGAGCTAAACAGCAAGTTTAAGTTGCTCTAACATGCATGAAACCAGTACAGATGGATAGATTGGATTTTTCTGATCATTTTTCATATATAACTTGTCTCATTTGGAGTTACGGTTGATTTTATATGATTTTTAGAAGTTTTGGATATTTTCTGAATTAAATATATCATTTCTGATTTATTTAAAATCACAGAAAACAATTACAGCGTCAGCACTACGTCATGCTGACCTCAGCAGGTCAACAACAGCGGTCTAGGTCAAACCTGACCAGTGGGGTCCACTGGTCAATGACACAGTGCTGTTCAGTGTCAATGACAGGTGGGGCCGGGTCAACAGACACGTCAGCAAGTCAATACTGACGTGTGGGGTCGGTCAACGTGTGACGTGGCCAGGTCAAACTGACATGTGGGGCCCGTGGGGGTTACTTTAGTCTAAACGCAAACAAAACCTGGGTTAGTTAGGGCATGGGGCCCAGCTGTCATTGTCATAGGGTTAGACTAATAACATAATTAGTACTAATCTAATCCGCCACGTCAGCGTCACCGGAACCTCGCCGGCGGCGCAGCTCGGAAACATGCTACGGCCGGCGGTTTGGCTCGTTGAGGGTACCAGGGCATAGCCCTTGCGCCCGTGCATCCAGCGGAAGCAGTGGCAGGTCGTGGGGTGGCCGGAGCTCGCCGGAGTGGAGCCCACGGCGGCTGCCGGAGCTTGGGGTTGGTGCAGGTTATCGCTAGAAGCATGGGAGGGGGAGCTACTGGTGGCTACGGGCTCCTGGAGCTGCGTTGAGCATGGCAGTGTGCTCGGCTTCGAGCCATTGTGGCTCTGGCCACGACGGCGACGAGGCACGGCGGCGGCGAGCTTCGGCCGTGGTGGAAGACGGAGCTAGGGGACGGGAACGGAGGGGGCGAGCAAAGGAGAAGTAGCAGGAGCTCACTGCAGATCCGTAGGGATGTTTAGCGGGCTCGGGGACGCTCGGGAGGCGGCGAATCGACGCCAACGATCTTCGGTGGCCGACGAGGGAAACGGCGGCGGTGGCGGCGTTGCGGTGCGTCCGGGGCCTCGTGGGTCATCGAGGAGGTCGGGGACGTCGAGACGGAGCTCGCAGGCACGGCGAGGGGTCGAGGGGGAGGCGGTGGCCGCGGCAGCAGCAAGCGGCGGCGACGGCAGCGTTCGGTGGCGCCGCGGGAAGATGCAGAGGAGGGGGGAGGTCCAGCGAGAGAGGGGAGAGGTGCAGAGGTCCGGGGGTGTCGTGGCGTCTCCAGGCGCACCAGGGAAGCGGCGGGAAGCAGGAGGTGGCGCGCGTGTGCCCGCACGGCGGCCACACGCCCTGCCTACTGGCTCGGGGAGGAAGACGACAGAAGGCGCCAGGTGGGCCAGGTAATTCTTCTCTCTCTCTTATTTCTTGTTTTTCTATTATTCTGTAGACTTTAGGGCTTTATTAAAAATGCCAGGGCATTTCCAAAATCATGAAACTAATCATGGCTACTGTTTAGAATATATCCAACAGTAAACATTTTAGTTTATGATTCTTTGAGCATTTAAAATATTTTATAGCATTTAAATGCCCAAATGCAAATAGCGTATGATTTAATTCAGAGCCCAAATATGTCATGGAAAAATGTGCATCACCTCTAGTTACTGTTTACAGCATTTTGCATAAATGATGAACATTTTTGAAAGCCATTTGGATTTACTGAAAATATTTTAGGTGAACCTAGTGAATTCCTTTGATGCTAAGGGTTTAGGCAATCCCCATTTCAAGTTTCTTTCAAGATTAAACATGATGCACACATGAGGCTAGCCTAGTGCATTACCAGAAGCTAGGGATGTGACAGCCAGAAATCCTTCTTGCTACCTCTTGAGCACTGCGTTGGTTTTCCCTTGAAGAGGAAAGGGTGATGCAGCAAAGTAGCGTAAGTATTTCCCTCAGTTTTTGAGAACCAAGGTATCAATCCAGTAGGAGGCCACACACAAGTCCCTCGCACCTACACAAACAAATAAATCCTCGCAACCAACGCAATAAAGGGGTTGTCAATCCCTTCATGGTCACTTACGAGAGTGAGATCTGATAGATATGATAAGATAATATTTTTGGTATTTTTATGATAAAGATGAAAAGTAAAGAAAGCAAAATAAAGACGACGCTAGAAATAACTTGTTGACGGGAGATTAATATGATGGAAAATAGACCCGGGGGCCATAGGTTTCACTAGTGGCTTCTCTCATGAGCATAAGTATTATGGTGGGTGAACAAATTACTGTTGAGCAATTGATAGAATTGAGCATAATTATGAGAATATCTAGGTATGGTCATGTATATAGGCATCACGTCCGAGACAAGTAGACCGACTCCTGTCTGCATCTACTACTATTACTCCACACATCGACCGCTATCCAGCATGCATCTAGAGTATTAAGTTCAAAAGAACAGAGTAACGGTTTAAGTAAGATGACATGATGTAGAGGGATAAACTCATGCAATATGATATAAACCCCATCTTGTTATCCTCGATGGCAACAATACAATACGTGCCTTGCTGCCCCTACTGTCACTGGGAAAGGACACCGCAAGATTGAACCCAAAGCTAAGCACTTCTCCCATTGCAAGAAAGATCAATCTAGTAGGCCAAACCAAACTGATAATTCGAAGAGACTTGCAAAGATAACCAATCATACATAAAAGAATTCAGAGAAGATTCAAATATTGTTCATAGATAAAGTTGATCATAAACCCACAATTCATCGGTCCCAACAAACACACTGCAAAAGAAGATTACATTGAATAGATCTCCACAAGAGAGGGGGAGAACATTGTATTGAGATCCAAAAAAGAGAGAAGAAGCCATCTAGCTAATAACTATGGACCCGAAGGTCTGAGGTAAACTACTCACACATCATCGGAGAGGCTATGGTGTTGATGTAGAAGCCCACCGTGATCGATGCCCCCTCCGGCGGAGCTCCGGAAAAGGCCCCAAGATGGGATCTCATGGGTACATAAGGTTGCGGCGGTGGAATTAGGTTTTTGGCTCCGTCTCTGGTAGTTTGGGGGTACGTAGGTATATATAGGAGGAAGAAGTATATCGGTGGAGCAACATGGAGCCCATGAGGGTGGAGGGCGCGCCCAGGGGGTAGGCGCGCCCCTACCTCGTGCCCTCCTGGTTGATGTCTTGACGTAGGGTCCAAGTCCTCTGGATCACGTTCGTTCTGAAAATAACGTTCCCGAAGATATCATTCAGTTTGGACTCCGTTTGATATTCTTTTTCTGCGAAACTCTGAAATAGGCAAAAAACAGCAATTCTGGGCTGGGCCTCCGGTTAATAGGTTAGTCCCAAAAATAATATAAAAGTGTATAATAAAGCCCATTAATGACCAAATCAGAATATAATATAGCATGGAACAATAAAAAATTATAGATACATTGGAGACGTATCAGTACCGTGCTGATGAAGTACACCGGGTTCTCAATGAGGGCGGGAGCATCGATGGGGTCCCCAGCTCCCGGAGGTTGTGATGCCCCTAGAGGCGGGGTGACCTCCGGAGCTTGGTTATCCATCGAGGCCTCCGCAGGCACTGGACGCCGTCTTGTGGGGCATGACCGCCAGTGGGCATCGCCTTGGCCTCCACGGCGCCGTCTTGCGACCGCGCCGACCTGGCCAAAGGTGCGGTGTCGTGTAGTGGGCTTTCGGCCGGGCGCTCCTCCCGAACTGCCACTTAGCGCCGCGCTGGCGGAGTGAGGCGTAGCGACTAGATAGAGCACCAGAGGCTCGAGGGGGCGAGGAGCTATCATCACCGGTGGGTTGGTCAGGTATCTCTTGAGGACTTGAAACGCGTGGTCTGCCTCCTGGGTCCATTCGAACAGGCCCTTCTGTCGGCGTTCTGGGAACGGGGGTCCCAAGACTTGCCTGCCAGCGGCCCACGGCGTGGCTATGTTAGCGGGCCTGTACGGCCCATCTTCGTCAACGAGGCATTCAAGACCCTCGCGAGGGGCCAAGCCTCGCGAGGTGGACGACACAAGACCTCCTCAGGAGCGGCCTCACCAGGCTGCCTCACGAGGAGCGGAGAAATCAAGGCGGGGCAAACCTCGCGAGGCTCTCGTGACGTGATCCATGACAATCAAGATCAGGCGGGTGCCAGCGCGCGCAGCGTCCTTGTTTCCTCTTTGGTGCTAAGGAGGCAAGCGCAGGCGCGGAGTACCGAGGCATCAAGCAAAGGTTTCCATATCAGTGCAACGAGACCAAGACCAGCAGGGCGGCAGGACGGAGGTCACCGTGGAGCGCAAGACGGCGTCACCACCAGAGCCTTCCGCAGGCGAAGACCCTTTTTTGTCAGGATAAGCTGTACTAGCTGCCCCCTTTCAAATTGGCCGTTGTTGGCTCCCTTCCCACTCAATATTTGGGAAGAGGACCAGGGCCTATATAAGTAGAGCTAGCCACCACAGTAGGGGGGAAGGAGATTGGATCCTCAGCCAATCCTTAGCCACACACTGAGCCCAAGAACACCTCAACCTCAGGAGGTTGTTCTTCCCTTTGTACTGTTCTTCATCAGCCCTAGAGGCAATCCACCCACCACCACACTGGAGTAGGGTATTACACCAGAACGGTGGCCTGAACCAGTATAAATCTTGTGTCTTTGTGTTGTGAGTTCATCGAGTTCATCCGCGAGATCTTAGAGAGCTAGGGCGTAGATCGGTAGGGAGGAAATCTTCGCGCGCACCCCAGAGATCGAACCTTAAGGATTTTGCCGGAACCCGAGATCCGACATTTCGTGCGCCAGGTAGGGGTGCGCCGGAGTTTCCTTTCCGTCGTTTCGCGTCCAGTTGCTCCGTCATCTCCATGGCGGATGCTCGCCGTGCTCGTGTTGAGCGCCGGGCTGCCCTAGCCACCCGCGTCGCACAAACGGCTCCTGTCAGTGGGCCACCTCGTCGCTCTCCGTCTCCTGCCGCCAACGCCGCCACCGGCCCGGCGGGGAACGAGCAGCAAGCGTCTCGCTGCACCCCTCGGTGTGGCGGGACGGCCGCACCGCCACTCCATCGCTGACTCCGGCCAGCTCATCGTCCCACGCTCGTCGCGCTCCCATGGACGCGCGGGCCGCGCTCCTCATGGCACATGAGCTTCTGTGCTACCGCCCAGTCGATGACCTCTACGAGGACTGGCTCGACCGGATCGCTGAGCTCGTCCGTGCCGCAGGGGGCTCCCCTGCGCCGTCCCTATCTCCGCCTCATCCTCCGCCAGCTACAGGCGACGTAGCTCACGGAGCGCCTCCACCACCTCTGCCTCAAGAAGGCGCCCTGGCGCCAAGGCGCGCGGCCCCATGACGTGACCCACCGCGTCCCGCGCCCGCGCATGAAGAAAGAAGTTGTCAAGAAGTCCCTCCACCGCAAGAGAACGCTCCACCGCTCCTCGCACCGCCGTGCTAGGATCATCCGCCGCGGCATGGCCCCGCGCCGCTTGCCGTGGCAGCACGTGGGCGTCAAGACCAATCTCCACCTCCAAGACGGGCCCCGGCGACCACGGCCGGCTGTCGCGCCTTCACCCCTGAGCTGCGTAGCGTCGCTTTGCCGGGCAAGTTCAAGCCAGATCTGCCTCCTCGCTACGACAGCACCCCCGACCCCGCGGAGTTCCTGCAGCTCTACGAGTTGAGCATCGAGGCGGCCAACGGCGACGAGAAAGTCATGGCGAACTGGTTCCCTATGGCACTCAAGGACGGCGCTCGTTCGTGGCTCCTGAACCTGCCTCCCGGCTCGATCTCCTCCTGGGACGAGATGCACGACCGCTTCGTCGCCAACTTCCAGGGCACTCGTGACCGCCCGCTGGCCGCGGGTGACTTGCGCCGCGTCAAGCAACAACCAGGAGAGACCCTCCAGAAGTACATCTAGCGCTTCAACAACGTTTGTCTCAAGATCCCCAAGGTGACGGACGAGGCCATCATGTCCGCGTTCTCCGACGGCGTCCACGACGTCAAGATGAAGGAGGAGCTCGCCATCCACGAGGAGCTGTGCACAACTCAGGAGCTGTTCAACCTGGCGACCAAGTGCACAAGAGCTGAGGAGGGGCGCCTCTCCGTCCTCGAGCTGCCAGCTGCAGACCTGGAGGAGAAGAAATCCAAGGAAAAGGACGTGAAGCGCAAGGGAGCAGCCGTGCTCGCAGCGGAGTCGGACACCAAGCGAGGCAGAGACCAGCCCGAGTCGTCCGAGAGCAGCCGACCGTTCTGCGCCTTCCACAACCTAAATACCCACAACACCAGCGACTGCCAAGAGCTCAGAGCTATTCGTGAAGGACGCTTCGGTCGACGCCCTGAGCGCAACGATCGGGGCTACGGCCGAGAAGGAGGACGTGGTGGCGGGCGCTAGGACGACCGTGGCCCGCACCAGGAGTGGCGCGACAGGCCTCGTGAGGACCACTGGCAGGATCATCCTCGCGAGGGCACCTGGAAGGACCAGCCTCGTGAGGATCGTCCACAGGGCAACGCCGGTCTTCCCCCGCTGCCGCCACCACCAAGAAGGAATGACGACCACCATCAGGACGAGGGGGCTGGGGCCTTCCAGGAGCCGCGCGCTATCGCCTGCATCTTGGGCGGAGCCCAGGACCCAGCCTCGCAGTGTATCTTCAAATAGTTTGCTCGTGAAGTGAATGCAGTCCTTCCCAAGCTTGAGGCCACGCGCCCGCTCAAGTGGTCCTAGTGCACCATCACCTTCAACTCGACAGACCAGCTCAAGTGCGCGGCCACCGCTGGCACTCTCCCGATGCTTTGTTCACCAGTCATCAGCAACGTGCAAGTTACCAAGACCCTCATCGACAGCGGCGCAGGGCTCAACGTCCTGTCCGTCGATATGTTCGACAACCTCCAAGTGCCATATGACCAGCTTCAGCCTACCAAGCCTTTCTCAGGAGTGACCGACGGTTCCACCACACTGATAGGGCAGGTCCGCCTCCCTGTCACCTTCGGGCAACGCAAGAACTATCGCACCGAGCTCATCGACTTCGACGTCGCGCACATCCGTCTGCCATACAACGCCATCCTTGGGTATCCAGCCCTGGCCAAGTTCTTGGCGGTGACACACCACGGCTACAACATCCTCAATATGCCGGGAAGCGGCGGGATCATCACGGTCCCATGCGAAGAAAGAGACGCGGTGTGCTCCCTCGAGCGTGCCTTTCAAGCTGCGGCAATCAACGACCCCGACAGCAAGGGCGAGGGCCCTCCAGAGGCCATCCCTAAGAAGAAGAAGCAGCTGCGCCGTGCCGGATGTCGGATCACGGGTTCCGGCAAAACCCTCAAGGTTCGAACACTGGGGTGCGCGCGGAGATTTCCTCCCTACCGATCTACGCCCTAGCTCGCTAAGATCTCGCGGACGAACTCGACGAACTCGCAACACAAAGACACAAGATTTATACTAGTTTGGGCCACCATTGTGGTGTAATACCCTACTCCAGTGTGGTGGTGGTGGATTGCCTCTTGGGCTGATGATGAATAGTACAAGGGGAAGAACAGCCTCCTGAGGTTGGGGTGTTCTTGTGTTCGGTGTGTGGCTAAGGATTGGCTCTCGATCAGATGAGATCAAGCTCCCCCTATTGTGGTGGCTAGTTCTACTTATATAGGCCCTGGTCCTCTCCCCAAATATTGAGCGGGAAGGGAGCCAACAATGGCCAATTTTAAAGGGGACAGCTAGTACAACTTATCTTGACAAAAGCGGTCTTCACCTGCGGAAAGCTCTAGTGGTGACGCCAGTCTCGGGCTCCACGGTGACCTCTGTCCTGCCGTCCGGCTGGTCTTGGTCTTGTTGCACTGATATGGAAACCTTTGCCTGATGCCTCGGTACTCCGCACCTGCGCTGGCCTCCTTAGCACCAAAGAGGAAACAAGGACACTGCGCGCGCTGGCGCTCGCCTGATCTTGATAGTCATGGCTCATGTCATGAGAACCTCGCGAGGTTTGCCCTGCCTTGATATCTCCGCTCCTCGCGAGGCAGCCTGGTGAGGCCGCTCCTGAGGAAGTCTCGCGTCGTCCACCTCTCGAGGGTCTTGAAAGCCTTGTTGACGAAGATGGGCCGTACAGGCCTCCAGCACAGCCACGCCGTGGGCCGCAGGCAGGCAAGTCTGGGGACCCCCGTTCCCAGAACGCCGACAGTAGCCCCCGGGCCCAAGATGCGCTCGGGCTTGGCTCTACGGTGAAGCCAAAGGTCAAGCGCGGAGTGCCGCGGGCCCCAAAAGCCCGCGGCCTTGGTCGACGCGTGGCGGTTGATTGGACGTGGGTGTCTCCACTTCCCCACGCTGCCTTGGCAACTGCTCGATTTGACAAGTCCCTGTGACATGCAAGGAAAATCATCATTACCTGTGGTCGTGGGAGGCGCCGGTTGGCCTTCTTCCGCTATAAATGGGGAGGGGGGCGGAGCCCCCGTCGCCCATCTCTTCTTGGTTCACTTGCTTCTTCCTCCTTGCCCCATTGCCAACAGTAATGGCGCCGATTCGAAGGTTTTCTACTGGCGAGAAAGGAAAGGCCCCCCGCGATGATCTGGGGCCGCTTCCGCCGAAGAAGAGGCTGGTTCATCGCCGTGATGAGGTGGTGATGCAGTTGGTGATGAGGCCTTGGTGCGAGCGGCCTCCTCCATCATACCCGCTACCCCTGTATGCTCAAGCCCGGGGCTCAGGAGGAGGAAGCGACGAGCGGCATCGTCCGTGCCGTGCCCGTGGTCGCCATGCGATGGCGACGCATGCCTTAGCCCGTGGAATCCACGCCGCGGATTCCTCGCGCGAGCTTGTGCTATGGGCGCCGATTCCCCCAAGCCCTTGGATCCACTTCCCGTGGTTCTTCTCTTACGTGATGCCGCCGAGGGGGCCCCTCGAGCTCTGGCTGCAGCATGCTGACTGCAACACTCCGGAGACCGGAGCAGAGATCGAAACGGTCCCCACCGGCAAGATCTTCATGACCCGCGGCTGGGGTGAGATCGCGCGGGTTTGCCGTGCGAGAGGCGCCCTCGCGATCCACTTTGTGCATGACGGCGCCTCCACACTTTTCTTCAAGGTCTTCGACACGGAGGGCCGCCACCTGGAGTGTTGCCCTGGAGAGGAGCGCCAGGTTGACGTGCGCTCTGCTCGCGGCTACTCCAGCAGCAGCAGCCCCTGGGAGTCCATCGGTTCTCCCGAGCTCTACGAGACTCCGGAGACGAGCGACGACAGCTACGTCCCCCCGAGCTCTCGTCGCGCCCGGGGCCGGGCTGCGAAATCCAGCCGCCACCGCCGCTGATCTGGATGGGGTTGGCGCCGGCCTCCCATGGCCCACTGTTGATGATGGCGTCCACCACGAGAGGCTGTAGATAGGATTCCTCTAAGTTTTAGTCTTTTGTTCCCTGCGAAGAATCATGGAGTATCCCGTGGGGGCATGTAAAGGGTCTGCAATGTCTTTTGTGTACGTCCTCCTTGTCATGAAAATTTGCGAACGCATGTCCCGTTAAGGCTCGGTCTCCCCTTTCCATCCTCGCGATAGCTTGTTGCTCTACGCTGACAGGTCCCGGTCCCCAGGCAGGCTACAGCCATCGCTGGTATGCCAGGTCGCGTGCCGTGGTCAAGGCCAGGAGGTGTGCGGCCCGAGGTCCAGTAAGAGCCCCTGAGGCGCGATGCTCAGGAGGTCCCCTTTAGTGCTCAAGCAGCCATGGTGAGGCAAGAAAGGGAGGCGACGTGGCCGCAACGGGGCTGCGGCGTGCGTGACCCTTAGGCTTCATCAATCAGTCGATCTGAGCGCGAGACTTATCTTGGCAGTTTGGGGTTGATTCCTTGTGATGCGCTAGGCTGGCGCGCAAGCTTCCGCAGCATAGCTAGGTTGGGCCCATACGAGTCTCCCTTTTCTCGTGCTCTCCTTGGTGCTCTACGTCCTCAGGTCCCGGCCCTCGAGCGAGCTCAGCCGCCGCTGGTATGCCAGGTCGCGATGTCGTGGTCAAGGCGAGGGGGTGAGGGCTGGAGAGCCAGTAAGAGCTCATGAGTCGCGATGCTCAAGAGCCCCCCTTTTAACGTGCAAGCTAATTGCGCGAGAGAATAGGAAGCTTGCGGTGCCGCCTGCCATCACTACAAAAAAAGACACGTCCGTGACATTTTGGGCCGAACAAATTTTTTTCTGTCATACTTATGACACTTCTATGATGATAATTGTGACAAAACATGGTATCATCATAGATGTGGTGGGGTCCTACTTCTATGACAAAAAATCATGACAGAAAATGGGCTTTTCGTTCTGGGCGGGCCGGAGACGCAGCTGCATGACATTATTTGGGCCGTCCATGACGAAAAAAACCGTGGTAGAAGCGAGGGCGCGGAAAATATCGGGGAGTCCCCGATTACGGTGGGTGGTCGGGGGCCGAGAGATGCGCGTTTCTCTCGTATGTACGCGCGTGTGTGCGAGACGTTGGGCTCTAACTGAACTCGAGCGAGGCAGTGGGCTCTAACTAAACCCGAGCGATTGCACTGCAGGCTACGCGTTACTGAACCCGAGCGATCGATCGATGGCTCTTAACTGAACCCGATCGAGCGATTCCTTCGCTACTACTGCTAACTGAAGCTGATCGATGCTGCCTCTGGATGAACAGTGAGCGTTGCTAGGGGGTTTGGATGAACAGTTCCCGGTGGGGGTGGATGAACAGGACCCCGTGGCGTTGCCTCTGGATGAACAGTGAGTGTTGCTGGGGGGTTTGGATGAACAGTTCCCGGTGGGGGTGGATGAATAGGACCCCGATTGTTCGAGCCAGTTGGGGCTGGATGAATAGGACCCCGTGGAGGGCAGGATGAACAGGACCACCCCGTGGAGGGCAGGATGAACAGTAGACGGTGGAGGGCAGGATGAACAGTAGACCGTGGAGGGGTGGTTGAACAGGAGCCCGTGGAGAGTGCTGGTTGAATAGTACCGGTGGAGTAGCGCGCGGTGGAGGCTGGATGAACAGGAGCCCGTGGATGAACAGTCGCAGGTGGAGGCTGGAGGAGGTCGACGGTGGATGAACAGTAGCCCGTGGAGGCTGGAGGGGGTCGACGGTGGAGATGAACAGTATCCCGTGGAGTCCCGTTTTGCGGTACGCCACACCCCTCCCGATGAACAGGACCCCCGTTTCGACCGTAGCGCTCCAACACAAGTCCGTTTCCTCCGTTTTGCGATACGCCACACCCCTCCCGATCAACATGACCCCCGTTTCGACCGTAGGAGGTCGGTTTCCTCCGTTTTGCGGTAAGCCAGACCCCTCCCGATGAACAGGATCCCGTTTCGAACGTGGCCGGTCGAACACAAGGCCGTTTCCTCCGTTCTGTGGTACGCCAGGCCTCGTTTCCATCGGCTGTTTTGTCCAAGCCCTCCCGATGAACACGACGACGCATTTCGTTCCGACCCGGCCGGTTGGCTCCCCATGAACACGACGACGACGTTGTTTCTCCGTTCCGACCCAGCCATGTACACGAGCCCTGGCCGTACGTATGTGCGAGTAGGCGTTCGAGACCCTGCCCGTATGTACGTGCTTGGCTGTATTTTCTTTCTTGCACACTGGCCGCTATACGTACGTGTACATGCTACGTGCGCGCCTCTACTAAGACACGTGCGCGCCTCTACATCGACCAGTATGTACGTACACGTTCGCGACCAGAATGACAACACTACGTACGCTTCGATCAGGTGGGTCCCGACTGTCAGGCACTTCCTTGCCTGCGAAGATGTAGCTGGCGGGTCCCAGCAGTCAGGGGGCGAATCATTTTTTTTGCCCGGACGCACTTCCTTGCGTGCGAAGATGTAGCTGGTGGGTCCCAGCAGTCAGGGGGAAACGTTTTCTTCACAAAATACGGTGGCCCGTCCGATGGGTCCCCGCTGTCAGGTGGAGGAATAATTATTTTGTGCGTAATAAGGAGGCAGTTCCTTGCTGCGGCCATGGACCCAGCTGTCAGCCTCTCCACGTATGGTCGACGTCCGATGGAAGCCGTTCCTTGACCACGTTGACCACGCTGCGCCGAGAGCACCAGGGCAGTGGACGACGGTGAGGCCTAGGAAGGGGACGACGCGGAGCCGGGGAAGACGCGGCAGTGGATGCCCACGCGTAGAGGAGTACGAGGGTTCACTGGTTCGCTGCGGTGTGAGGCTGTCGTCGCCGCAGAATAACATGGGGTGTGGGTGAGTAGAGGGATGGCCTCGCCAGCGGTGGGAATAGTAGGGGGCGGTGAGGCCTCCGCGGCAGCACAGCTGTCCACGGGAGGTAGGAGCATGCGGCACGACCGGCGCTGCTTTGGGCGGCTGGAGCAACAAGACCAGAGGTTGAAGAAGCACTACGGCTATTGGATGGACATCGTACAGTCACTGGAGCTAGAATCATTCATATTGACTAAGTTGACAAAGCCCTCCGTCCCCGTCAACTTAGTAGGCCCACAAGTCAGCCTCCCACTGTGGTGGGTCCCAGCTGGCAGGGGGTATTCATTTTTTGTGCGCAATAAGGAGGCACTTCCTTGCGTGCGAAGATATAGTTGGTGGTCCGACCTGTCAGCGGAGGGAATGTTTTTTTCGCGAAATACAGAGGCCCTTCCGGCGGGTCCCAGATGTCAGGTGGAGGAATCATTATTTTGCACGTAATAAGGAGGCATTTCCTTGTGTGCGGCCGTGGACCCAGCTGTCAGCCTCTCCACGTACAGTCCACTTCCGATGGATGTCGTTCGTTGACCACGTTGACCACGCCGCGCCGAGAGCACCAGGGCGGTGGACGATGGCGAGGCCTACGAAGGGAACGACACGGAGCCGGGGAAGACACGACAGTGGCTGCCCACGCGGTGGAGAGTACGAGAGTTGACTGGTTTGGCTGCCGTCGCCGGAAAATAACAGGAGGTGTGGGTGAGTAGAGGGATAGACAGGCCAGGGATGCGAGTATATGATGGGGCCGTGAGGCCTGCCCGGCAGCACAGCCAGCCACGGGAGGCAGGAGCAGGCGGTTTCGACGGCGCTGGTTTGGGCGGCTGGGGTAGGAAGATCAGAGACTGAAGAAGCACGATTGCCGTTAGATTGACATCTAACGGTCTGACGCTGGTAGAGTCGATTGTTGACTAAGTTTCTTTTTTGATAAACCTTGTGTACGCATGAACTTAGTAGGCCCACAAGTCAGCCTCCAAATCTGTGGCAGACAACATAGAGACCATTTGCTATTTTTTAATAATTTGCAGCCCATTTGCTAATTCTTAAGTAATTTATAACAGCCCATTTTCTGCCCAGAACCATGGTCAAAAAGTTCAACCTTATTTTGCATATTTCGGTGGAGTCCGAACTTTTGTAATCCCGAAATGATAAACATTTTTTAAGAACTTATTGATTTGTCAAAAAATTGTTTTGTTTTTGTAAGGAAATAAGACGTGGGACAATTGAGTTGGTTTAAGGGAAAACCAGTGGTAAAAAAATCAGCGCTAGGAGGGAAAACAACAACAAAAATAAGGATGTAAATATGAAAAGTGAATTTTATGTATTTTCAATATAATGATACGTGTATATGAACTAGTAAAACTATAGGTAGAGATTAGAAAACGGATGTAGGACATGCGTTTCAAGAGGAAAATAGAACTGGGCTATGTGTTTGATTCAGTAAAAAAAGTGCATGCGGATGTTGTAAGACAAAATATAACTAACGTTGGCGGGCCAGATGCCAGTAGATACTTGCTGGATCTTTGTGCCCCGTTGTCGCCATGGGCTGGGTCTGTTAAAAAACAAAACCAAGCTTGGGTAGTCTACAGCCTAGTTGAAACTTGCTCGACCTGAAAAAACAATATACGTGCTCAATAAACGAGAGAATTCTGCAAGTACAGACTGATAACTTATAATCTTTAACTGAATCAAATGCCTATTTCATACCAAAAGATCGTTAACAACAATACCAACTTGCGGACGACAAGGTAGTTCAAGTACCAATACCAAACTAATAATCTTTTTACTCCTTGCCCTAGTGTTCGTCTGGTAGAAAATCTTGCAGAGGACCAGCTCCCGCTCCTTCTCTTGCTCCAGGTCCCCGAGGTGGTACTGGTGCATCACCCAGTTGGTCCTTTGCTGGTCGAAGTTCTTGTTGGTGTGCAGCACCAGAACCTTTTTGCTGCCCGTCTGCCGGCCGTTGGCCATCACCGGCAAGGTATTGCCAGTGTTGTGCCACATCGCGTGCATGCCGCACTCCGACTGTATCTTGCGATGCGTCCACGTGCCCCTTTTGAACGCCCTGGAATTGCGCTGGAAGAAATGCTTGCTTAGGCCACTCAGTGTGATACCTGCAGTATTGTCGAATACAGGTTTTAGTGTACGTAGTTGGCATTTTCATAACATCTTTGGCATGTTGCAGTCACTTGTTTCACTTTTTATTAACTGTAAAATTGTAATTGCTTCACCAGGTCTGCGTCTAAAAAGAAAAATAGAGCTATAAACAAAGGAATATGTTTGTGCAAGTAGATGGCCGATCGGTGTCTTACCTGGAAATTTCTCAGGATGGGTGTAGCATATGCCGTGCTCGCTGTCGATGGTTGGTATGAACAAATCGATGAGAGGGTGAGATCTCGCGCTGTCAGCACTCACTTTGGCCTCAAGGTGCTCGATCAGCTCCTGATCCATGGGATCGAACTTGATGCCAGCCGGGAGCACCGGCCAATCCTTCTTCGACTTGCATGGGTTAATTCCAGTTATATGGTACTCAATGTATGATCAATCGACTGTTTTAAGTGAATGATGAAAGATTTCGACAGATAAGTGGTACTCCAAATCTGAAGTCCAGAATACCCGAACACGCCGCCGGGATTCTTGTGTCACCTCACGCGCAGCGCGTTGTCACGTCAATTCAATGTGTGGACATGATGAATAATTTGACCGACGTATACTAGTACTGCTACTGTACTACTTACTAGTCGTATTTAGTGTCACATTTTAACCATAGGTTTAACTAACAAGTACGCACTTGAAGCCTAAGTGATATATATATATATATATATATATATATACTGCACATCATCTCCATCATCATTATCAGTACAGCCTGCGCAGGTGAGTTAGGATGCACTTGATCCCAAAAAGGTATATATCCTTCAAACCAGAGGAGTGCTTCAAACTAACAATAGTCCAACAAAAGAGGGTCGTGCTACAGCAGCAGAATACATGGCTCAGTCTACATATCAGTACGAATCAAGTTGTGCATATTTGTTGTTGGCATGAACCACATCGTCGCATGTCGGGTTTGCAAAAGCCATCCATCGCATGGAAGCTTGATGCCTTTCACACACTGAAGATTATCTCGCAACAAGCTGTGTCGACGAATCTCTGGATATGGTGATTCATGAAACCCATGGTATGATGTGTAAACACAGCCCCCCCCCTGGCGAATGGAAGTTGCATAGCACGGTAATCATCGCCGGTGATATGATCAATGATTGGTTGGATGATCGGATAATTGAGCCCGAGGAACATGGAGTGGTTGCCGAGGCTGTAAACCCGCCTCCAGTTGAATACGCCTGGCCCAACAGAGCTGGGATCTTTCTCGAACACGAAGCAGCCATAGCCATCAATGTCACGAACGCCCCAGGCATTGTACTGCATGTGGTTTGATGAAATGGTTTGGTCAATTTGGTACGTGAAAATGAGCATCAAATGACCACCGTCAGCTGAACGAGCGATAAACCACCACCCATCGGCTGGTATGATTCCAGGTCCTGGAATCATGAAGGCCAGCGCATTTGCGTCTGCTGCAACAATTCAAATTGGAGACCAAAAGGACAAAAATAAACAATCATGTTCAGAGTATGTGTGGAATTAAGATTATTATAACAGTGACACATATCATAGACAGAGAATTGCAATGCCGTGGTCATAATCATACCCCCAAGTTAAAAAAATAAGCCAATGGCTTTCATATTCTAGCAATATATCATGGTTCAAACATCATGTAACAATGAGAGGAAAACAGATATGACAGGGCCTACTCATATTCTACCATAGCACTTACTACAGTTATCATATCAACTCTAAGCAATAACATGCATTGTTATAAAAATCCTGGAAATGAGAGTAATGTTGGGGACATAGTAATTTCAAAAAAATTCCTACGCACACACAGGATCATGGTGATGCATAGCAACGAGAGGGGAGAGTGTTGTCCACGTACCCTTGTAGACTGAAAGCGAAAGCGTTAGCACAACGCGGTTGATGTAGTCGTACGTCTTCACGATCCGACCGATCAAGTACCGAACGCGCGACACCTCCGAGTTCAGCACACGTTCAGCTCGATGACGTCCCTCGAACTCCGATCCAGCCGAGCTTTGAGAGAGAGTTCCGTCAGCACAACGGTGTGGTGACGGTGATGATGTTCTACCGACGCAGGGCTTCTCCTAAGCACCGCTATGATATTATCGAGGTGGATTATGGTGGAGGGGGGCACCGCACACGGCTAAGAGATCAATGATCAATTGTTGTGTCTCTGGGGTGCCCCCTGCCCCCGTATATAAAGGAGCAAGGGGAGGAGGCGGCTGGCCAGGGAGAGGCGCGCCAAGGGGTAGTCCTACTCCCACCGGGAGTAGGATTCCCCCCATTCCAAGTAGTAGGAGTAGGAGTCAAGGAAAGGGGAGAGAAGAGAAGGAAGGAGGGGGCGCAGCCCCTCCCCTAGTCCAATTCGGACTAGGCCTTGGGGGGCGTGTAACCTCTCCTCTCTCTTTCCCCTAAAGCCCAATAAGGCCATATACTCCCCGGCGAATTCGCGTAACTCTCCGGTACTCCGAAAAATACCCGAATCACTCGGAACCTTTCCGATGTCCGAATATAGTCGTCCAATATATCAATCTTTACGTCTCAACCATTTCGAGACTCATCGTCATGTCCCCGATCTCATCCGGGACTCCGAACTACCTTCGGTACATCAAAACACATAAACTCATAATATAACCGTCATCGAACTTTAAGCGTGCGGACCCTACGGGTTCGAGAACAATGTAGACATGACCGAGACACGTCTCTGGTCAATAACCAATAGCGGAACCTGGATGCTCATATTGGCTCCCACACATTTTATGAAGATCTTTATCGGTCAAACCGCATAACAACATACGTTGTTCCCTTTGTCATCGGTATGTTACTTGCCCGAGATTCGATCGTCGGTATCTCAATACCTAGTTCAATCTCGTTACCGACAAGTCTCTTTACTCGTTCCGTAATACATCATCCCGCAACTAACTCATTAGTTACAATGCTTGCAAGGCTTATAGTGATGTGCATTACCGAGTGGGCCCAGAGATACCTCTCCGACAATCGGAGTGACAAATCCTAATCTCGAAATACGCCAACCCAACAAGTACCTTCGGAGACACCTGTAGAGCACCTTTATAATCACCCAGTTACGTTGTGACGTTTGGTAGCACACAAAGTGTTCCTCCGGTAAACGGGAGTTGCATAATCTCATAGTCATAGGAACATGTATAAGTCATGAAGAAAGCAATAGCAGAATACTAAATGACCGTGTGCTAAGCTAAGGGAATGGGTCAAGTCAATCAAATCATTCTCCTAATGATGTGATCCCGTAAATCAAATGACAACTCATGTCTATGGCTAGGAAACATAACCATCTTTGATCAACGAGCTAGTCAAGTAGAGGCATACTAGTGACACTTTGTTTGTCTATGTATTCACACAAGTATTATGTTTCCGGTTAATACAATTCTAGCATGAATAATAAACATTTATCATGAAATAAGGAAATAAATAGTAACTTTATTATTGCCTCTAGGGCATATTTCCTTCAGTCTCCCACTTGCACTAGAGTCAATAATCTAGATCACATCGACATGTGATTTACCATCAATAGTTAACATCACCATGTGATTAACACCCATAGTTCACACTTTCATGTGACCAACACCCAAAGGGTTTACTAGAATCAATAATCTAGTTCACATCGCTATGTGATTAACACCCAAAGAGTACTATGGTGTGATCATGTTTTGCTTGTGAGAGAAGTTTAGTCAACGGGTCTGCCATATTCAGATCCGTATGTATTTTGCAAATTTCTATGTCTACAATACTCTGCACGGAGCTACTTTAGCTAATTGCTCCCACTTTCAATATGTATCCAAATGAAGACTTAGAGTCATCTAGATCAGTGTCAAAACTTGCATCGACGTAACCCTTTACGATGAACCTTTTTGTCACCTCCATAATCGAGAAATATATCCTTATTCCACTAAGGATAATTTTGACCGCTGTCTAGTGATCTACTTCTAGATCACTATTGTACTCCCTTGCAAAAATCAGTTTAGGGTATACAATAGATCTGGTACACAGCATGGCATACTTTATAGAACCTATGGCCAAGGCATAGGGAATGACTTTCATTCTCTTTCTATCTTCTGCCGTGGTCGGGCTTTGAGTCTTACTCAATTTCACACCTTGTAACACAGGCAAGAACTCTTTCTTTGAATGTTCCATTTTGAACTACTTCAAAAACTTGTCAAGGTATGTACTCATTGAAAAACTTAACAAGCGTCTTGATCTATCTCTATAGATCTTGATGCTCAATATGTAAGCAGCTTCACCGAGGTCTTTCTTTGAAAAACTCCTTTCAAACACTCCTTTATGCTTTGCAGAATAATTCTACATTATTTCCGATCAACAATATGTCATTCACATATACTTATCAGAAATGCTGTAGTGCTCCCACTCACTTTCTTGTAAATATAGGCTTCACTGCAAGTCTATATAAAACTATATCCTTTGATCAACTTATCAAAGCGTATATTCCAACTCCGAGATGCTTGCACCAGTCCATAGATGGATCGCTGGAGCTTGCATATTTTGTTAGCACCTTTAGGATGGACAAAACCTTTTGGTTGCATCATATACAACTCTTCTTTAATAAATCCATTAAGGAATGCAGTTTTGTTTATCCATTTGCCAGATTTCATAAAATGCGGCAATTGCTAACATGATTCGGACAGACTTAAGCATAGGTATGAGTGAGAAACTCTCATCGTAGTCAACACCTTGAACTTGTCGAAAAAACCTTTTGCGACAATTCTAGCTTTGTAGATAGTAACACTACTACCAGCGTCCGTATTCCTCTTGAAGATCCATTTATTCTTGATGGCCTGCCGATCATCGGGCAAGTCAACCAAAGTCCACACTTTGTTCTCATACATGGATCCCATCTCAGATTTCATGGCCTCAAGCCATTTTGCGGAATCTGGGCTCACCATCGCTTCCTCATAGTTCGTAGGTTCATCATGGTCCAGTAACATGACCTCCAGAACAGGATTACCGTACCACTCTGGTGCGGATCTTACTCTGGTTGACCTACGAGGTTCGATAGTAACTTGATCTGAAGTTTCATGATCATCATCATTAGCTTCCTCACTAATTGGTGTAGGAGTCACAGGAACAGATTTCTGTGATGAACTACTTTCCAATAAGGGAGCAGGTACAGTTACCTCATCAAGTTCTACTTTCCTCCCACTCACTTCTTTCGAGAGAAACTCCTTCTCTAGAAAGGATCCATTCTTAGCAACGAATGTCTTGCCTTCGGATCTCTGATAGAAGGTGTACCCAACTGTCTCCTTTGGGTATCCTATGAAGACACATTTCTCCGATTTGGGTTTGAGATTATCAGGATGAAACTTTTTCACATAAGCATCGCAATCCCAAACATTAAGAAACGACAACTTTGGTTTCTTGCCAAACCATAGTTCATACGGTGTCGTCTCAACAGATTTAGATGGTGCCCTTTTTAACGTGAATGCATCTGTCTCTAATGGATAACCCCAAAACGATAGTGGTAAATCGGTAAGAAACATCATAGATTGCGTTATATCCAATAAAGTATGGTTATGATGTTCGGACACACCATTATGCTGTGGTGTTCCAGGTGGCATGAGTTTGTGAAACTATTCCACATTGTTTTAATTGAAGGCCAAACTCGTAACTCAAATATTTTCCTCCACAATCAGATCGTAGAAACTTTATTTTCTTGTTACGATGATTTTCTACTTCACTCTGAAATTCTTTGAACTTTTCAAATGTTTCAGACTTATGTTTCATCAAGTAGATATACCCACATCTGCTCAAATTATCTGTGAAGGTCAGAAAATAATGATACTTGCCGCGAGCCACAATACTCATCGGACCGCATACATCAGTATGTATTATTTCCAATAAGTCAGTTGCTCACTCCATTGTTCCGGAGAACGAAGTTTTAGTCATCTTGCCCAAGAGGCATGGTTCGCAAGCATCAAGTGATTCATAATCAAGTGATTCCAAAATCCCATCAGCATGGAGTTTCTTCATGCGCTTTACACCAATATGACCTAAACGGCAGTGCCACAAATAAGTTGCACTATCATTATTAAGTTTGCATCTTTTGGCTTCAATATTATGAATATGTGTATCACTACGATCGAGATCCAACAAACCATTTTCATTGGGTGTATGACCATAGAAGGTTTTATTCATGTAACAGAACAACAATTATTCTCTAACTTAAATGAATAACCGTATTGCAATAAACATGATCAAATCATATTCATGCTTAACGCAAACACCAAATAACACTTATTTAGGTTCAAAACTAATCCGAAAGTATAGGGAGTGTGCGATGATGATCATATCAATCTTGGAACTACTTCCAACACACATCGTTACTTCACCCTTAACTAGTTTCTGTTCATCTTGCAACTCCTGTTTCGAGTTACTAATCTTAGCAACTGAACTAGTATCAAATACTGAGGGGTTGCTATAAACACTAGTAAAGTACACATCAATAACATGTATATCAAATACACCTTTGTTCACTTTGACATCCTTCTTATCCGCCAGATACTTGGGATAGTTCCGCTTCCAGTGACCAGTCCCTTTGCAGTAAAAGCACTCAGTCTCAGGCTTAGGTCCAAACTTGGGTTTCTTCACTTGAGTGGCGACTTGCTTGCCGTTCTTCTTGAAGTTCCCCTTCTTCCCTTTGCCCTTTTCTTGAAACTAGTGGTCTTTTCAACCATCAACACTTGATGTTTTTCTAGATTTCTACCTTCGTCAATTCAGCATCACGAAGAGCTTGGGAATCGTTTCCGTTATCCCTTGCATATTATAGTTCATCACGAAGTTCTACTAACTTGGTGATGGTGACTAGAGAATTCTTGTCAATCACTATCTTATCTGGAAGATTAACTCCCACTTGATTCAAGCGATTGTAGTACCCAGACAATCTGAGCACATGCTCACTGCTTGAGCTATTCTCCTCCATTTTTAGCTATAGAACTTGTTAGAGACTTCATATCTCTCAACTCGCGTATTTGCTTGAAATATTAACTTCAACTCCTGGAACATCTCATATGGTCCATGATGTTCAAAAGGTCTTTGAAGTCCCGATTCTAAGCCGTTAAGCATGGTGCACTAAACTATCAAGTAGTCATCATATTGAGCTAGCCAAACGTTCATAACGTCTGCATATGCTCCTGCAATAGGTCCGTCACCTAGCGGTGCATCAAGGACATAATTCTTCTGTGCAGCAATGAGGATAATCCTCAGATCACGGACCAAGTCCGCATCATTGCTACTAACATCTTTCAACTTAGTTTTCTCTAGGAACATATCAAAAATAAAACAGGGGAGCTAAACGCGAGCTATTGATCTACATCATAGATATGCTAATACTACCAGGACTAAGTTCATGATAAATTAAAGTTCAATTAATCATATTACTTAAGAACTCCCCCTTAGATAGACATCCCTCTAATCATCTAAGTGATCACGTGATCCAAATCAACTAAACCAGAACCGATCATCACGTGAAATGGAGTATTTTTCAATGGTGAACATCACTATGTTGATCATATCTACTATATGATTCACGCTCGACCTTTCGGTCTCAGTGTTCCGAGGCCATATCTGCATATGCTAGGCTCATCAAGTTTAACCTGAGTATTCTGAGTGTGCAAAACTGGCTTGCACCCGTTGTAGATGGACGTAGAGCTTATCACACCCGATCATCACGTGGTGTCTGGGCACGACGAACTTTGGCAACGGTGCATTCTTAGGGAGAACACTTTTATCTTGAAATTTAGTGAGAGATCATCTTATAATGCTACCATCAATCAAAGCAAGATACGATGCATAAAAGGTAAACATCACATGCAATCAATATAAGTGATATGAGATGGCCATCATCATCTTGTGCTTGTGATCTCCATCTCCGAAGCACCGTCATGATCGCCACCGTCACCGGCGCGACACCTTGATCTCCATCATAGCATCGTTGTCGTCTCGCCAATCTTATGCTTCTACGACTATCGCTACCGCTTAGTGATAAAGTAAAGCATTACAGGGCGATTGCATTGCATACAATAAAGTGACAACCATATGGCTCCTGCCAGTTGCCGATAACTCGGTTACAAAACATGATCATCTCATACAATAAAATTTAGCATCATGCTTTGACCATATCACATCACAACATGCCCTGCAAAAACAAGTTAGACGTCCTCTACTTTGTTGTTGCAAGTTTTACGTGGCTGCTACGGGCTGAGCAAGAACCGTTCTTACCTACGCATCAAAACCACAACGATAGTTTGTCAAGTTGGTGCTGTTTTAACCTTCGCAAGGACCGGGCATAGCCACACTCGGTTCAACTAAAGTTGGAGAAACTGACACCCGCCAGCCACCTGTGTGCAAAGCACGTCGGCAGAACCAGTCTTGCGTAAGCGTACGCGTAATGTCGGTCCGGGCCGCTTCATCCAACAGTACCGCCGAACCAAAGTATGACATGCTGGTAAGCAGTATGACTTATATTGCCCACAACTCACTTGTGTTCTACTCGTGCATATGACATCTATGCATAAAACCTAGCTCGGATGCCACTGTTGGGGAACGTAGTAATTTCAAAATTTTCCTACGCACACACAGGATCATGGTGATGCATAGCAACGAGAGGGGAGAGTTTTGTCCACGTACCCTCGTAGTCCGAAAGCGGAAGCGTTAGCACAACGCGGTTGATGTAGTCATACGTCTTCACGATCCGACCGATCAAGTACCGAACGCACTGCACCTCCGAGTTCAGCACACGTTCAGCTCGATGACGTCCCTCAAACTTCGATCCAGCTGAGCTTTGAGGGAGAGTTCCGTCAGCACGACGACGTGGTGACGATGATGATGTTCTACCGACCCAGGGCTTCGCCTAAGCACCGCTACGATATTATCGAGGTGGATTATGATGGAGGGGGGCACCGCACACGGCCCCCGTATATAAAGGAGCAAGGGGAGGAGGTGGCCGGCCAGGGAGAGGCGCGCCAAGGGGGAGTCCTACTCCCACCGGGAGTAGGATTCCCCCCTTCCAAGTAGTAGGAGTAGGAGTCAAGGAAAGGGGAGAGAGAAGAGAAGGAAGGAGGGGGCGCAGCCCCTCCCCCTAGTCCAATTCGGACTAGGCCTTGGGGGGCGCGCAACCTCTCCTCTCTCTTTCCCCTAAAGCCCAATAAGGCCCATATACTCCCCGGCGAATTCCCGTAACTCTCCGGTACTCCGAAAAATACCCAAATCACTCGGAACCTTTCCGAAGTCCGAATATAGTCATCCAATATATCGATCTTTACATCTCGACCATTTCGAGACTCCTCGTCATGTCCCTGATCTCATTCGGGACTCCGAACTACCTTCGGTACATCAAAACACATAAACTCATAATATAACCGTCATCGAACTTTAAGCGTGCGGACCCTACGGGTTCGAGAACAATGTAGACATGACCGAGACACGTCTCCGGTCAATAACCAATAGCGGAACCTGGATGCTCATATTGGCTCCCACATATTCTACGAAGATCATTATCGGTCAAACCGCATAACAACATACGTTGTTCCCTTTGTCATCGGTATGTTACTTGCCCGAGATTCGATCGTCGGTATCTCAATACCTAGTTTAATCTCGTTACCGGAAAGTCTCTTTACTCGTTCCGTAATACATCATCCCGCAACTAACTCATTAGTTACAATGCTTGCAAGGCTTATAGTGATGTGCATTACCGAGTGGGCCCAGAGATACCTCTCCGACAATAGGAGTGACAAATCCTAATCGCGAAATACGCCAACCCAACAAGTACCTTCGGAGACACCTGTAGAGCACCTTTATAATCACCCAGTTACATTGTGACGTTTGGTAGCACACAAAGTGTTCCTCCGGTAAACGGGAGTTGCATAATCTCATAGTCATAGGAACATGTATAAGTCATGAAGAAAGCAATAGCAGAATACTAAACGATCGTGTGCTAAGCTAACGAAATGGGTCAAGTCAATCACATCATTCTCCTAATGATGTGATCCCGTTAATCAAATGACAACTCATGTCTATGGCTAGGAAACATAACCATCTTTGATCAACGAGCTAGTCAAGTAGAGGCATACTAGTGACACTTTGTTTGTCTATGTATTCACACAAGTATTATGTTTCCGGTTAATACAATTTTAGCACGAATAATAAACATTTATCATGAAATAAGGAAATAAATAATAACTTTATTATTGCCTCTAGGGCATATTTCCTTCAAGTAACATATAGCAATCATGAGGTTATACTCATAATATCTATTCTAATAATCATTAGATACCAATTGTTCTCATATCAACTCTAACAATAACATGTGTGGTCATAAAAATCTAGGAAATGAGAGGAACATATAGCAATGATGTGGTTATAGACATACTATATATTCTAAATTTGTAACAATGAACAGGCAGTCGTATTCTTAAGGTAAAGATGAGATGAGATAGAACAATTACACGACGATAGATTCCACCAGTATAGGCAGCAAATCTGTGCGTCGACAGCATAAACGATGCCATCGTGCACTATAGCGTCAGACAGAAGTGTTGGGTGAAGAGGATCGACGATGAGCCATAACCATGTATGGCGACCGGATTCCAAATAGACTAATGCCATGTTGAACACGGCAATGAGCTTGTAATCCATGTAGTCTTCTGATGGTGTGGGCACTTCGCAGATTACAACCTTCAGGAAACAGAGGTCAAGCCAAAAGCTCGACGCGTCTCATGCGTAGTAGGCAGGAGTGTCCGGCGGGCCGCGAGGCTCGATGGCGGTGGTATCCAAAGATGGAAGGGTGATCTCTCGCTGGTGTAGATATCCACGAGACGCCACGGACTACCGGATTGGTGGATGAGGACGATCCAGTTGGCCTTCATGCCCGCCCAGTAGTAGCCGCGCATGAAGGGCAGGTGGACGGGTAGTGGTAGCATTTCGAGGGGCACCACGGCAACCTCCGTAGGATCGTCAAGTCGGTGTCTGGGCCACCTGCGAGGATCGGGCATCAGCAAGCAGGGTGTCTTGAAAACAGTCGGCCGCAGACGAGTAAACGGTACAAAGACACCGAGCATGCGGCCAGACGGACGGTGCTGAGTAGGTCCATACGATTACAGATCTGCTCCAAGAGAACATCGGGGAGGGAATTCCAATCGCGGCTCTGCGTGTCCGTCGGTTCTGCCATTGTGGTTTTCGGTGCCTGCGAGCCAGCGGGGAAGTGGATTCGGGCGGGCGAGCGAAGAAGTTTGTCCTCGTCTGGCCGAGCAGTGAGCGGGGGGATATGGTACGCGCGAGCTACCAAGGAAGATAGCGCGGGCGGGCGAGCAGTGAGCGGGGGGAAATGGTGTGCGGCCGACGATGGGGAAGAGAGGATGAAGAATAAGAGAGGAGGAAGAAGAGTGGAAGACGGGGAAGAAAGTGCATTAAATCTCAATTCTACTACTACTACCAGGATATACCGTCCTTCGGATTGTAAATAGTTACACCGATGACATGTCGGTCTACCACAAGAGGGCCCATATGTCAGTTAATGGAGGACAGAAGCGTGCTCTACTGGCAAACATGATGGCAGTACTGGGTAAGGCTGATTTAGTAACACCAACAAGCTGGTTCAGCTTATTAATTAAGTGTCCCATCTGCTGCAGCGTGTATTGTCACTTCATTGCAAAGACTAGTTGAATAGTTTTCTCTGACCTAGATGGGGAATAATGGATCGCGAAGACTTCCTTTCTACATTATCCCTATGCCTCTACGCTCACTTCACTCATTTTGCTCTGTACGTAGTCACTTGTTGAAATCTCTAGAAAGACAAATACTCCGTATTTGGGAATAGAGGGAAGATTTTACTCCATATTTGGGAACAGAGGGAGGATTTTACTCCGTATTTGGGAACAGAGGGAGTATCACCATATGGAGGGAACAGAGGAAGCTTGAAATATGAACATGTCAATGGGAGGGAGTAAGCCCCATGCATGCATGCATGCATGCAACATGCAACACTCACATGTACACATAGACGCACGCAACACTCACGCACCCATGCGGCACACAGCACACGACGCAACACACACGCTCACGCTCAAGTGCTCAACCTACTCCCTACGTCCGTGAAAGACTGTACATTTAAGATTTACACATTGACCAGCGCATAATTAACGCCCAAAAGTTATGTGTGCATGCGACCATTGAGAGAAGAAGATTAAATGAAGGTCGTTGCATGCTATAATTAAGGATAGAAATGTAGCCTATACCTAGAGCACAAGTTGGTGCATTAGTCAATCAATATCGATTTAGATTAAAGGCTAAATGCATTGGAAGTGTAGATGTACTACACTCTTTGTTTTTTAGCTGATTTCTTTGCTCTGCCAACTGACAGGTGGGACCCAGAAACTAGGTGACAATTTAACCAGTCAACAAAGTGCCACGTCGACTATGTGGCCGGTCAGTAGGGTGCAATACGGTGCTCTACGATGAGCTAGTGATCGTATAATCACCGCAAAACTATATATAGTGACCGTAAAGAGCGTATTGTTACATACGTTGACCGCCAGTGTATTTTTCTTGTTTCAAATTAAGCCATATTAACCGGAAAGGACGCAGTATGGACTAGTACTAGTACTGCTTTGATGTGTCCCGTCAACTCGCCGAACGAGGAGAAGCTTGCTTACTACGCCTCTCCCTCGCCCATGCGCGCGGTGGTTCGCAGGACGAGGAGAGGGTTTTGACTACAGCGCGCCCTCTCCCTCTCCCTCGCCCTCGCGGTGGACGTGCAGCAGTTCAATCGGTGTCAGATTGCCAGAAGCATAATGTGTACTGTAGTATCATCATTGTTGGACCTTCCGAAGAGGCGAAGAGCCAAGTGCAAGGTTCACACGAGTACGAACTGTTGAACCTCCCGAAGAGGCAAAGAGCCAAGCGCAAGGTTTTATAGGAGTTGTCGTCCTAGTAGGAGCATACTACAACTATAGCGAACGATGCTACTGTATGATGCCGCCACGTCACGTATATCCAAAGCTGTGCCACCTTTTTTTTCTCAGAGAGCGTGTTGGAGCCCGTGCAACAACCACACAAGTTGCACGTACACATAAAACATTTACTAGTAATGAATTCTAAAGGACAAATGTCAGGATGCCACTCAAGTTCATCTCCAATTGTGATAAATTTGTGCATGACTAGTCTACATATATTCACAGCGCTACCATTCACAATTTACCATACTCCACTTACACGTTATAGATGGGCTACATGTCCTCCTCCAGGTTCCAGTCCCAGGTGTTCTTCGTGGATGGCACGATCCATAGCGGTGGGGAACGGGAATCATTGTCGCACCTTTCTAGTCCGGTTCCACACGATGGAGACTCATCCAAGCTGAAGCGGCATAAATCAGGGATAGTGTGTCCCAGCATGTCGTTCATCCGGCGGTGCGCACGGAAGACACAACCATGCTTCATGAACGGCAGGCCTTCCATGTCGTGCACGGAAGGTGGCATCCGCTTCACAATGGGGTAGCTGTCCCCAATGAAAAGCGAGTACTCTCCAAGAGTGTTCCTCGGCACCCACGTAGCATCACGGGGGTCGAACTCGGCGCCGTTCATCTGCTACACGCGGCATCTCATATCTGGACACGTGGTGACATACATAGTCAAGGTCCATGCATAATAATGTTGTGCTCAAATATGGCGGTCAGTAATACTGTGCAGCAAATAGTACTACTCCGGTATAGAGGAAGTAAAATAACCGGCTTATTATATATAGCCACTGTTGGCTACATGGATGAGATAGTAAGACATGGAAAAACAAAAATGGTGGCAGCTAGTGGGTTCAAGTCTTCAAGGGCCTAGCTAGCTATACGCTTCCTCCAAGGTAAAAAGTACTACTACTAGTACGTAAGTAGAGTACTAGTACAACAATGAAAGAGAAGGCGAGAGGGTTAAAAATGGAATACCTGGGTAGATGGTGACGGTCCGATCGTGGTAGATTGTGTGACCATGTTGCACATCAGTGGTACCATGGGTAACGACTGCTAAGATAGTTGATCCCAATATGCCAAAGTCAGCTACAAGGTTCTAGGTTAGACCGAATCGCGGATGCAAATGCACATCCAGGATCGGCGATCTTATTTTGATCGCGGGATGACTGGTCCCTGCAAAATAATGGAGTACCGTTACGGATGCAAATGATGGTTTGTGCATTCCGTTTGTAATCTCCCGTATCATAGGATGGCAACCAGATGAAACAAGTCCCCTGGCTTGTCACCACGAATATGTGGCCTAGATGGCGCACGACGTCTTTGAACGTGTAGGGGTACAAATCTGCCGCCGCCAACATGCGCCAGCCTCTGCCGTTACTGCCTCTTGCATTGATGGCAATCCTTATGTCGAACACCGCGATGAGATAGTAATCGTCGTAGCCTCGTCTCTTTGTTGGTGGGTCCGCAATTGCTATCTTCTTCAATCTCATGTAGGCATCATCATACGTATTCAAGCCCAGCCGGTCCGGAAGGCCCATCCCAATGGTGGAGAAGGGGTCTACCGGAACGGCCGCACTGCTATGGATGTTGTGCAAAATGATGGTGGTATCGGGCCGGAGGTATGCAAGCCAATCTTCGTTGGCACCGACCCAGACCTATATATAAGACGGTGGGCAGCAGAGAAATTACGGGATGGAAATGGAATAACTAAGTACTACCTGATCAAACTCCATTACTGACCTGCTCACCGGACAAAATCCGACTACCTCTCAACGTCGGCAACTCTAGCGGAGTCAACGTGCAACCATGGCCAGGGAGCGGTGGACTGTTCGTAGGATTGTCCCATAGAAGAACCTTCTCCTTGAGGATGCATGGAAGACCAACAAGCATGGCCTTTTCCCAAGCCATTTTAAGCATCGTCTTGAAATAGTTGGTGCAGGAAGCACCGAGTCTTGCGGTGGTGAGGACGTCGGACCGGCGTGCGATTTCTCCCAGAGGATCGTCGTCCAAGGTCTCCCAGCCCCGACGAGGAGGAGAACCGCCTGGCGAATCCATGGGAGCAACGACGAACTGCCTTCTCTTCGGGGGGAGGGGAACTGGCGAGGAGGAGATAAGAGCGTAGTAACCGCAGGGCCTCGTCCCTTCCAACTGTAGATCATTCCTTCCAACTGTAGCGAAGGGGTGAGGCTATTATTTACTACTAGTACTAGCATTATGGGATGTTATGGGATTGCATTATACTGTAAATAATAGCACTAGTAAGAAATTTTTGGCACTAGCTAATAGTTTTTGGCGTGGATTAAGAAATTTTGGGTATGTTTTCGCTATTTTTTGTACACGTCAACTAGTGTCAAAAAATGTCTTACATTATGTGACGGAGGAGTACGTACTCGTACTGTAGCAGTACTAGTACTACTTTCTCAACTAGTAGTGCGAGGGTACTACTAGTCTATGTACTGTACTTCTAGTATAGTGCACCAGTTTTGAACTCTTGAATCTCAGGGCCAAGGAGCTACAGTTGGAAGTGGAGGGTACTACTGTTCTCTAGAACCATCGCTGTACTATCAATGCAGGGGAAGTACACCTGCGTAGTGGCCTAGTGGGTACTCTCGGTGCTCTATTCAGCCGCTCCTCTCACGTAGCTGGCCTACTCAGCCGCTCCTCTCACACACACACTAGCAGCCTGTTTATCAGCGACGGTTACTGCGGGCGCAGAACATTTGAGTTATTTGATACAGCGAGACTAGGCTTTTCGCTTCCATTTGTGGAGGTGTAATGCATCTCGTCGAACTTTGTTAGTAGTTCCTTCTTTATGATTGAGATGAAGCAAAGCTTTTGCCTCCGTTTCAAAAAAAACACGTCAAGAGGAATTTCTTTTATAGTAGAGCCGATAATGGAGTGAAGTCCATGCGTGCAACGCCACAAGCTACAGAGTAGTAGTAGAGCACTTTACGTACAGAGCCATATTGCACAGTTCCCAATGCCCCGCCAGGCTTTTCCGGCTCCTCGGGCTTAATTGGGAGGCGCTAGTTTAAATATGCTACTAGCTGGAAGCTGCAAGCGAGGTGCTAGGGCAAGCACGCGAGCCACGAGATGCTGGGAAGGAAAACCCGTTCACGTGGCTAGGCTATCCAGTGCACCTAGATTGTGGTGCCGCACGTCCGTTTGACTTCAAAACTCAAACTACCCGTAAAATATTGGCTCGCAGCGAAGTTACTATTTAAAAAAAGCCGCCGTGCGTTCGGCCGGATCAAACCCACAAAACGAGGTATACACTCCCACGACCACTAGTAGTACTCGTTGGAGTACAACGCAACCTAGAACGCTTTTGTCGTGTAGTAGACATTGTTCCTTACAAGAAATCCTAATAATGCAAGGACACTAATAATGCCAAGAAACTACTACCACTTGCATACGTGGCAGACTTAACATAAGACTACCTTATCAACCGTTGTACATGCTCTTACCAACCAGCCCTACCAAGAAACGACTACTCTACAAAGTGCCGTTATAGGCACGTTTCAACCCATGGCCCTGTTTGGATACATTTGTTGTCAATCTAACCCTGCCATCCAAACACCACTTTGGTTAGAGTTAGTTCAGGGTTAAAATCTAACCTCTGACTTAGAGTATCCAAACAGGGCCTGTGTCGCCCATTAAGTCAACGCCTTCTATTCGACCGGGCGTTATGACTTGTGGGACCTACATGTCAGTCTGCACAAAGATCCCCGAGTGACCTCCTACCTCCGGCCCATCCACCTAGTCATCCTCGGCCATGGGACGCAGCTACCGCCGCCGGCAGAAGGCGAGGTCAAAACCGCCAGCGGTGCGGAGCCCATCATGCGGCAGCCCGGATGCCAGCTCCGTCCGGTGCTCGCGGCCGCTAGCTAGCCAAGATAGCTCCGTCCAGCTGCTTGTCTGCAAGGTTTGCTAGCTAGATTGGCACGGGCTCGCGCGCGCCGCACTAAGGCCAGCCATCTGGCTCGAGCGAAGGCCAGCGCGGCGGCTTGCTCGCTCGTGAGTCATGCTCGGGCCAGCCTGCCAACCCGTGCGGAGGCCAGCGCGGCGTCCGGCCCGTCCGGCGGAGCCGCGGCCAACTCGCTCATCACCGGCGCTACCGACGAACACGCATCGGCACTGTTTGAAGTAATGTTCAGGAAAAATAATGATTTGAGGGGGAATAACAGGATAGAAGGTCAGATGTGGGTCCCTCGTGTCAACGGTCAAAGAAAATGTGTTGGTTTAAGCTGCCTCGTCAGCACGGACGTGTGGGCCAACCCTGTCATAAATGGGTTTAAACTAACCTAATCGGTAGGTAGTAGTTTTTGGCGTGGATTATGAAATTTTGGGTATGTTTTTGCTATTTTTTGTACAATAGGTTCTTCCTAGGGCTGGTTGGAAGTGGTAGTTTTTTGTTAAATACTCTACATATTGTAAGTAGGTGTGAAAGTTAAGCTTTGGAACCCAATAAGCAAGGCTAGTTACATAGTGCATATGTGTACATGATTGAAAGTAAATATCAACCATGAGTGACTAATATCTTGATGGAAAACTCAAAACTATGGAATACTAGGGAAAAATTGCATGGTTGGAAATACTAGCAATGTCCATGTGCGTTGCAACGAATCATAATTCGAATAATACTTATTCACAAACTTGATACAAAACACTCTAATTTTGATATACATATATCACTAGAGATATATTATGTTTCAATTAGAATATATTCCTTGGGCTGTTTTGGTGAGGTCAGGGAGGGATGTGGTTGGTTTTAAGATACTAATTATGGGTTTTTCTGCAGACAAGTGGGATGTTTGTGAGAAAAGGCAACAACTTACCTCATAGTCGTTAGATGTAGATCTAATGGTCACAAACGACGGATGGCAGACACACCATCATCACCAACTTAGTCTTCTGTAGGAGTACTAGCAAGATCCGTGCATTGCACGGAACATCAAGATGCATTTTTTATAAAAACACTCGTTGTGATTGACCCATGCGGGAGTAATCCCATGTGTAAAAACTAATGATATCTCAAGAAATAGGAGATAAGGTGAAGAGGAGTGGGGCGTGGTGGTGATCGGTGGTCGGACTGAGCGGAGGCATGGGGATTGATGATGCCGGCAGCGGCCACCAGGCCAGTTTGTTCCAGAGGCTTCCTTTCTTAATTGCTCAACAATGAGGTTGTTGGAGATAAGGATGAACAAGGGAAGGCCTTGTCTGCAAATGTGGAGAGGGGTGCGGGTATCTTTTAGTTTAATTTCCATCAGTCGGATATAGATCGGACGGTCTATATTGCAAGATGGCACGCATACCATCATCACCAACTCGGTTTTTTATAAGAGAAAAAATATAAGTATGGAGATACAAATGTATTATCGATACTTGTTTCCGTAAACTAGCATCTACATTCTATTCAACGCCTCAGCATGTGAGGCCTTAGCACAATGCCTTCTCGACTGTGTAAAACAAAGGTTTTCCCGTCGCTGATAAGGAGGGGGTGACGGCGGCACGCTTTTTGGCTTGCTCTAGTCCTAGTAGTCATACTAGGTGGTCTAAGCACGTGTAGATTTATTCTTTTTCACATCTCGTGTTCGTCGTACTGCCACGACTGTTGATGAATAGACGGTAAGTTATTCACGGGGAAACCCTTGTTGAGCGTGTTTGCGAGAGAGAGAGAGAGACAGCGTGCGTGTGTGATATGTCTAGAGACTGAGGCAATGATAACAGATTCTTTGTGTCTATGTGTGTGGAGGATAGAGAGAGACATGTACATGGGGCTTTGTGTTGACGTGGAGACACATATACATAATTAGAGAGTGAGTGTGCGAGATACACATGCAGACATGGGGAGAGATGAGGATCTAGATTAATGGGTGTTTGTGCGTGTCTGTGTGTGTTTGTGCGCGCGTTTGTGTGTGAGAGGGAGTGTGTGTATGTGGAGTAGAGAGACCACTAATGATGTAAACCTAGTATAAGGGGAGGGGGAATGGTGTGACATGTGTAGTAGCGGGATAGCCTGGGTGCGGGCGGGGGGAGCAGACTATTTGTAAGAGACATCGATTGTGTGTGGGAGAGGGGTGTGAGAGCGAGAGAGAGAGAGCTAGCGACGGAAAGAGAGAGAGAGAGAGAGAGAGAGAGAGAGAGCGAGAGCGAGAGAGAGAGAGAGGAAGAGAGGGGGCGAGAGAGGGGGCGTTTGTGTCCATAAATGGCGTATAGATAGGGAGACAATGTTGATGTTGTTTGAAATTGGCATATGCACTACAGGAAACAGCTACTTTGCCGTCTGCCACGGCGGACGGCAAAGGCTCGAAAGGCGGACGGCAAAGACCTTTGCCGTCACCCGCGGACGGCAAAAGGCTCCGGCAAAGAAGGCTACGGTAAACAGCTGCTTTGCCGTCTGCTTCCTGGAGGCGGACGGCAAAGGCTCTTTGCCGTCTGCGGCGGACGGCAAAGAGGGCGAATGGCAATAATTGCACTGTCAGTCCGTTAAGTGGCTAACGGCAGACCTTTGCCGTCCGCCGCAGACGGCAAAATTTCTCTGGTCTTTGCCGTCCGCCTTATGATGTCATCTACACATCACTAGATGGCAGGTTCTTTGCCGTCTGCCACTGATGGCAAAGTGCAGGTTCTTTGCCGTCCCACGGACGGCAAAGTCTTTGCCGTCTGCCACTGTAGGCAAACTGACCAAATGGGTCAGCTCCCAGGAAGCACAGTTGGCTGCCACGTGGCTTCTTTGCCGTCCGCGGCAGACGGCAAAGAGCTCTTTGCCGTCGGTGGCAGACGGCAAAGAGCCTGCATATTGGCTGTTTTTTCTGTTTTTTATTAAATCCCACAATTTGCACAGAAAATATATATGACATATATAGATATATTTCCATATCACATATCCAGCACATAAGTTTCATATCACATATCACATCAGTTTCATCCATACACATTGTTCATACATAAGCAAGTTCCATCCATACACATTGTTCCATCCATATATATATTACAATGCAAAGTATGATCAAGATAGCAAGTTCCATCATAGCAAGCTAGATACAATGCAAAGTTTCATCAAAGGAAAAGCAAGCACTCCATCATAGCAAGCTAGCTTCCATGAAGTGAATGAAATCTGCAAAATGGTAAATAAGAAAGTTAGAAATAGGTGACTAGAACAAGAAGAAGACTAGAACAAGAAGTATAAACTGGATCATTTATAAGCTAACCTAGGAGCTACTCAGGTAAATTGGGTCATTTTAGAGCTAACTTGGATAAACTGGATCATTTATAAGCTAACCTAGGTAAGATGGGTCATTTTGGAGCTAACCTAGGTGAAATGGGTCATTTTGGAGCTAACCTAGGTGAAATGGGTCATTTTAAAGCTAACGTAGGTAAAATGGATCATTTAGGAGCTAATCTACGTAAAATGGGTCTTTTTAGAGCTAATTTAGTTGAAATGGATCTTTTTGAGCTAACTTAGGTGAAATGGATCATTTAAGAGCTAATTTAGGTGAAATGGATCGTTTTTTAGCTCACTTAGGTCAAATGGACCGTTTATGAGCTAAATTAGTTGAAATGGATCGTTTATGAGATAACCTAGGTAAGATGGGTCATTTTGGAGTTAACGTAGGTGAAATGGGCCATTTTAAAGCTAACGTAGGTAAAATGGATCATTTAGGAGCTAATCTAGGTAAAATGGGTCATTTCTGAGCTAACTTGGATGAACTGCATCATTTATAAGCTAACCTAGGTAAAATGGGTCATTTTGGAGGAAAATAAGCTAACTCTAGGTCATTATGGTAAGCATATTGGAGGAAATAAAGCTAAGTCTAGGTCTTTATGCATTTGTTAAGCAAAACACTAGAGAAACTTACCGTGATCAGGGAGGTGTAGGAGCGGGGTGGCTAGTGCCGCTACCTGGAGAAGGATCGTGCGATGCGTTTATGGAGTTAAGCTGCACCAAAGATCATTTCCAATGTCTCGTTAGCATTACGACACTCAAATGTTAAGACTACCAAGTAATGTCCATTCAAACTAAACTCACCGTGCTCCCAGGAGCAATCACTGGCATCGGCGGAGCGGGCTGACCGGACTTCTCGCACACAGACTGCACATTTGGTTTTCAGAACAGAGTCATACTAGTTAGTAATGAGACTCAAATGTTAAGACTAGCAAGTAATCTGCAGAAGAAACTTACCACAAGGAGCTCGTACATGGCCCTTGCCTGCATGTCATTCCGTGCCCTCTCCTCCTCCATCATCTTTCTCGTCCTCTCCTCCATCTCCCGCTGCCTCTCCGCCGCCTCCGCCAGAAGTTTCTCCGTTCTATCTCTCTCAGTCTGTATAGCAGCCTGCAACACCACTCACATGACCATTTGTAATCATTGATGGAAGCGCACACAATGTAATGGAGAAAGATAACTGAGTACGTATCACTAACCTTGATGGCGAGTTGCACTGGCCGTTCACGAGGCCTTATCTCAGGAGCGGAGCTCGACTGGCGCGCCTTGATCTCCGGGAGAGTGCTAGGACAACGGATAAGTCCATCTCCAATGGCTATGGAGCCATGGGACCTCCCGCCACCAGATATCATCACCAGCTCTGGATCAATGGGACCCTGGCTCGGGTTAAAGTCCTCCCCTTTCCTCGCCTTCCCCTCATCTCTATATCTCACGAGCTTGTTGTGGGAGGAGATGTTGGTGAAGTTGTTTGCATCATCGAGGTCAGACTGAGAGAAAGCCTTGACTTTCTTGAAAGAGCCAGTGTGGGCCATGGCATACAGGTCGTACACCTCTGGCACCTTATCCGCCTTATTGTAGCGTGCCTGAAAGAGAGAAACAATGAAAATTAGTAATTAAAGGGCTCAAGCTAGCATGATGAATGAATTGCATGAATCATGAAGCAAACCACATACCCAGTTGCGCCCGAACTGATATAAGTTGGAGCTGCCTTGATGGTGTGGCACACCTTCCATTTGGGCATGTTTGTCCTTGGCCTGGTTGTGGAGGGCTAGCCATTCTTGTGAGCACCACTCATCGACCAACACCTCCCAACAATCCATCCGATCCACACACCATCTCGGAGGCGCCTATAAGTTAGCAAATAGAAACTTGAGCGCTACGGCTAAGAATTACTAAATGAAGGAACTTAAGTAGAAGGCCTTAAGAATTACCTTCATGTACTGCTCCTTACTCAGGAACTTATCGCGGCACGCCGGCTTGGTCTTCTTGATACCACGCAAGGCGTAGTAGTCTCGAATAGCCTGCACCCGAGCCTCGTGCCGTAAGTTCTGGAGTAGGCGCTTGCAGACGTTCTGGATAACATTTGCGCTGTCCTCCTCGTATCCCTCCTCACACCTGTAGAATGTCTGCAATCAAATGAGACAATATTGATTAGTACAATTAATAACTAGCTAGTTGAAGATTTTGAAATGTGTAAAGGAGAAATTACCCAGAACGTCCTGATCACCATGTCTGCCCTCGTGTCGCACACGACACCGTCGATAATGACATCCGGCGGGGCCGGGGCAGCCACGTAGTGCTCTCAGCTCAACCCAAGCTCTGGAAGCCAACCCTCACCAGGCAACGTGACAAACCCCGGGAAGTTTTGCCGGCAAATAACTCCAAGGACGGAGTTGGGCCGGCGGACACTATGATGGTGGTCCCAACCCCTGCAGCATGACAAGGCCAACGCATTAGTTATTTGAAGAAACGTGAATGCAGAAGGTACAAAAATATTAAATGCACTTACGTACCTCTCCCCATCAGGGAAGATCAACCACCTCTGCTCGCGGGTCGCCGGCACGGACGGGAGCCGTGTAGCACCACGCTGGTAGACGGTGCCACCCTCCTCCTCAAGATCAGTCGGCTCCCCGCCATCATCAGCATGGCCACTCGGCTCCTCGGGCTGATCCGGCCAGGTACCCCATCCGGACGTGTGCTCCTCCGGGGTCTCGTGGGCCGAACTCTCGTGGGCCGAAGGCCAGTCGACCCGAGGCTCGTGGGCCCAAGACCCGTGGACCGGAGGCTCGTGGACCGGAGTCCGTGTAGCCTCCTCCTCGGACGAGTCCACCCTAGCAGTCACGTGCTCGGGTGAAACAGCTGGGGGTGGCGGCGAGGAAGGTGCCCTAGCAGTCACCCTACCTCCTCTCCCGCGACCACGTGCCCCACCTCCTCTCTTCCTACCTCGTCCCCTGCTGGGCACCGCGGTCGACGAAGAAGGGCCCGGCGGTGTGGACATACTGTCCAGCAACGCTCGGCGGAGAGGTACGTCTGGAATCGAAGACCTCAGACCACGCGCCGACGAAGAAGGGGCCTTGGCGCGCTCCCGACCAGCGCCCACCATCTTTCAACACCTGCCATGACAAACAGTAAACGAAATTAGTACAACATAAAAAAAAGACCGACATGAATAATAATATGTGTATCACTTAAGTGTATCATCATCAAGTACAACATTAAAAAATTTAATACCTGACACTACTAATAATCTCGATCAGTATCATCAATAAATGCATAATCATCATCATCACTATAATCAATGACGGGCTCATAGGGTTCAGTGGCATCAACATGTGCAAGGCCACCTTGACGTAATCGGTCAAGCAATGACAGGTCATCCGCAGCAGTAACCTCTTCTTGTTCCGGCTCTTCTTGTTCCTCCTCTGGGGTGATGTCGGATTCACTGTCGCTGTCTACTTCAATGTTTTGGGGTGAAGTATAGCGGTTCTTGAAACGCTTTTTGGAAAGACGTGTCTCTTGGAAGAATTCTCCTTCATATGTGTCTGGGTTAATGTGAGGTTCATAATCCTCTTCCTTTGGGGGAGATAGTCTAGCACGTGGCGGCACTTCATAAACGACATCCCAACCTTTTAGATTTGGATTAGTTTGGCAGGCCCACGGTAGATAGAATACTTGGGTCGCCTGTTGAGCCGTAATATAGACATCAGGAACATCTAAATGGGTGCTTTGGTTGATTTCAACTAGCCCTATATGTTCATGAGTCCTTCTAGTCTCCTTCGGCTGAAACCAATAACATTTGAAGACTACGACATTCGGTGGGTTTTCACCATAGAATAGAAGTTCATAAATTGCTTCAACTCTCCCATAATACTCGGTACCTCCTTCGCCGATAGCAGATACACAACAATTTGTAGACTTTCGGTCGGCCATAGATAGCTCTTTGCCATAGGTACGAAAGCGATACCCGTTGATGTCGTATTTGTCAAATGAACGGACCTTATAGTCAAAACCATTAGCCACTTGTCTCAATTCGGCGTCCATAGACTCTGAATTAGCCTACAAGTTTAATATGAAAGGATTGTTGCATTACGCACAAATTAGCGAATGAAACCGGGATAGCCGCCTACAAATTAGCCTACAAGTCTAATAGAAATTACCGTTTGTTTGAACCAAGAGATGAAACCGGGATAGCCGCCTCCTTGCTTTGCGAGAAGCTCATACTCTTCGACAGAATCCTTTTGGATCACCGCTCCATACGAGAATAAGGCGACGTATCGACTGTATGAAATATCCAGGAATAAGAGCAGTTCAAAGGAAATAGAAGTTGCGAAACTATGTACCGAGAACTTACTCGATGTACGGCCGCACTTCTATCAGGTTGTTGAAGATATACAACGAAATGGTCCGCCATTGTTCGTTATCCAAAGATACTGGATTTGAAACACTGGCTGGTGCGAGATTCCCTTTGAATAGGCTGAGGTTGGATCCACCCTTTTTAGGGTCGTCAGCATTGTACCGAGGCTTCGGATTATGCAAATGACGATTTTTGGCTTCGTAGTGTGCTGTCACGAAGTTTGCCGCCTCCTCAGTGATGAATGCCTCAGCCATCGATGCTTCAATTCTACGTTTATTTTTACATTTTTGTCGAAGCGTCTTCTGCATCCTCTCAGTTGGGTAGCACCAACGATTTTGCACGGCCCCCCCAATCTTGCCTCGGTCGGGAGATGCAAAATCAAATGTTGCATTGGATTAAAGAAGCCCGGTGGAAAGATCTTCTCTAACTTGCAGATCAACTCCGGCGCCAACTCTTCCATTTCTTCTAGCACGCCAGGCGATAGTTCTTTCGCACAAAGAACACGGAAGAAATAGCTGAGTTCTGCCAGTACTAGCCATTCATCCTCAGGGATGAAGCCACGCAACATCACCGGCATTACCCGCTCAATCCATATGTGCCAATCATGACTCTTGAGACAAATATCTTCAATTTATCAAGACTGGCTCCCCTCTGTAGATTCGCTGCATACCCATCGGGGAACATCAACTGCATTTTCACCCACAAGATAATTTCCCTCATAGCTGGCCTTCCAAGATTGAACCATGCCTTTGGCTTCGTCCAGTTCTGCTTTCCTTTCGGTTCTTTCATGTTTTGTAACGGCCTATCACATAGCGCCTCCAGATCGACTCTAGCCTTAGTATTATCCTTTGACTTCCCATCTATGCCGAACAATGTACCAAAAAGTGCCTCGGCGATATTCTTCTCAGTGTGCATCACGTCGATGTTGTGTGGGCAAAGGAGGTCTTTGAAGTAAGGCAGATCCCATAAGCATGTTTTGTGAGTCCAGGCGTGCTTAGAATTATACCCCTTGAAGTACCCTGGACGCTCTGGATCTGGCTCGAGAGCGTTTAACTGATCCAGGGTCTGTTGGCCTGTCAATGCATGTGGTGCAGAGTTTTTGACAACTCTACCTCTGATGAAGTTCTTCTTGTCTTTCCTGAACTTATGGCGAGGATTCAGGAACTGTCTATGCATGTCGAAGCAAGAAAACTTGCGACCGGCCTGAAGCCAACAAAACTCAAGAGCTCCCTTGCATGTGGGGCACGGGAACCTTCCATGCACACACCAGCCAACGAATAGCGCATACGCCGGCAAGTCATGCGTCGAGTACATGTACCAGACACGCATTATGAAGTTCCGTTTGCTATAGGCATCGTATGTCTTGAACCCATTATCCCAGGCTTCTTGCAATTCGTCCTTAAGCGGTTGCATGTACACATTCATATTTTTCCCCGGATAGTTGGGCCCTGGAATTATCAACGTCAGGAAAATGTTCTTTCTTTGCATAATCTGTCCGGGGGGGAGATTGAGTGGAAAGACAAATACGGGCCAACAACTGTATTGGGCTGCCGTCATACCAAACACACTGAACCCATCCGTGCTGATGCCGACTCGAGGATGCCTCGGATCTGCCGCTTTGTCACCATGTAATTCATCAAACTTTTTCCACGCAACACCATCCGATGTGTGTACAATCATCAGATTCCCATCTGCATCTAGTTCGGTTCTTTTGCCCGTTTTGTGCCATGTCATCTGTCTGGCCGTCTCTTCGACCATGAAAAGACGTTGAAGTCTTGGTACGATTGGCATATACCGAAGAACACTAACGGGGATTTTGGTCTGTGTCTTCTCACCCATACCGTTGTCTACCACAACATACCTGGAAGACTTGCAAATGGGACAATAGTTCAAGTCCGCATAGTCAAGCCTAAACAAGACACATCCTTTCTCACAGGCATGTATCTTATCATAGGGCATCTTCAGTGCACGGAGGATTTTGTCCGACTGGTACAGGTTTGCAGGCATTACATGGCCTTTGGGTAGAAAGCGTCCAAATACTGTCATCATTGCATCGTAGCATTCTCTGCCCAAGTTGAACTGAGCCTTCAGAGCCATTACTTGTGAGATGGCATCCAACTGACAAAGCTCAGTGTGCTCATGGAGCGGACGTTTTGAAGACTCCAACATTTCATTGAAGGCCTTTGCAGATTCCTCCATCTCCTCGTCCGAATCCCGAGCATCATCAAAGTCTTGCACCATGTTTTCCATCCCGGTACCATGCTCGTCGGTGCGACGACGATCCACCTCAGCTCGGTCACGTTGGGCAGACTCACCATGAAATGTCCACACCGTATAATCGGGCGTAAAACCACTCTTCTGCAGGTGTTTGCCCATTTCAGCCTCTGTCCTCTTTTCCCAATTGCCGCACCGTAAACAGGGGCACCAGGTTTTCCTCTGGCCATTTGCAAATGCGGCTCGCACAAACCCCTTGGTTTTTGTGAACCATTCAGTGCTCCATTTGTTCTGACCAGTGTGACCGGTGTACATCCACGCACGATCACTCATCTTGACTTTCAGAGCTACTAGACACACAACAAATATATATATATATATAATTCACCATGTATGTATTCATCAGTTGATCTACTTTGTCAATTTTATTACGTCCATGCAACCTACACTCTAATAGGTAATGATAGGTCCTAATCCCACCCGAGTATGTTTAGATTGGGTTCATTTTCCCATGCTATGCCCCGGATCCTACGCAAAATTTCGGCAGCACCTCCCCGCTGTTCTCCTGATACACGTCTCTGCAATAAACAGAGAGGATGTGTACCCGGAGAACAACAGGGGAGGCACTGACGAAATTTATGCGTCGGATCCGGAGCAAAGCATATGGGAAAACGAACCCAATCTAAACATACTCGGGCTGTCCATGGATAGCGTTGGACAATTTGAAAGAATCAAGGTTATAAATATGCAAATGCATGCATATTTATAACTATGACGCTTTAGAATGGGAGACACATATTGGTTACGCATACTAATGATTCAAGACACATATATATCTAGCTATCAAGTTTCATCGGAATAGATCAAATAATTAATGGGGGAGGAGGACATGTCATTTGTGCTCACCCACGAACGAAGGGGCAGAGCTCGTCAAACGCACGGCGAGGTCGTCGAACACCAAACCTCGCAGCGATGAAACAACTGCACATTTAAAACTACCTGATCAACACAATTATATATGATGTTTTTCATAACAAAATCGAAAGATATATGACCTAACTAATAATTCACAAATATATGACCCCGTCGGCTTCTGGAAGGCCAAAGAACACCTTTTCGGGAGGTGTCGGGGGTCGGGGGTCGTGTCGGTCTCGGGGTGCCGTGTCGGGGTCGGGGTGTCGGGTCGGGGTGCCGGGTCGGGGTCGGGGTGCCGTGTCGGTGTCGGGGTCGGGGTGTCGGGTCAGGCTCGGGGTCGGGGTGTCGGGGTCGGGGTCGGGGTCGGGGTCGGGGTCTCGGGGTCGGGGTGCCGTGTCGGTGTCGGGGTCGGGGTGTTGGCTAGGCTCGGGGTCGGGGTGTCGGGGTCGGGGTCGGGGTCGGGGTCGGGGTCTCGGGGTCGGGGTGTCGAGGGTGTCGTGTCGGGGGTCGGGGTGTCGTGTCGGTCTCGGGGTGCCGTGTCGGGGTCGGGGTGTCGTGTCGGTCTCGGGGTGCCGTGTCGGGGTCGGGGTCTCGGGGCCGGGGTGTCGGGTCGGGGTGCCGTGTCGGTGTCGGGGTCGGGGTGTCGGGTCAGGCTCGGGGTCGGGGTCGGGGTCGGGGTCTCGGGGTCGGGGTGTCGGGGTGTCGGGGGTGTCGTGTCGGGGGTCGGGGTGTCGTGTCGGTGTCGGGGTGCCGTGTCGGGGTCGGGGTGCTGTTTCGGGGTCGGGGCTTCGGGGTGTCGTGTCGGGGTCAGGGGGTTAGGGGGTCGGGGGGTCGGGGTGTCGTGTCGGGGTCAGGGGGTTAGGGGGTCGGGTGTCGGGGTGGAGTCGGGGTCTTCTTCTTCTTCTTCTCCTCCTCCTCCTCCTCCTCCTCTTCTTCTTCTTCTTCTTCTTCCCCCTTCTACTTAACCTAAACCTAAACTAAAAACCTAAACTAATTAAAACTAAACTATTTAAACTAATTAAACCTAAACTAATTAAACTAAATAACCTACACTAATTAATTCTAAACTGAAAAAACTTAAACTAAAAAACCTTATCTAAACAGAAAAAAACAAAAAAACAGAAAAAAAAATGGGATCGAGGGGCTCACCGTGGGGGGCGGCGACGGGTCGGGGAGGGGCCGGCGACGGGGGGCCGGGGCGGGGCGGTGGAGGAGGCGGGGCGGCGGGGGCCCGGGCGGCGGGGGGCTGGGGCGGGGCGGTGGAGGAGGCGGGGCGGCGGGGGGCCGGGGCGGGGCGGTGGAGGAGGCGGCGGGGGGCCGGGGCGGCGGGGGGCCGGGGCGGCTGTGGGCCGGGGCGGCGGTGGGGCGCGGGGCGGCGGGGGGCCGGGGCGGGGGGGCGACGGGGCGGTGGGGCGGCGGGGCGACGGGGCGGCGGGGCGGCGGCGGCGGCGGCGGGGTCGGAGGAGAAGGGCGCGCGAGGATGAAGTGAGTAACGGGCGGGGGGGTACTTGCCGTTAGTCAAGTGCCCTCTTTGCCGTCCGCCAGCCTTTGCCGTCCGCCTTTTTGCCTCTTTGCCGTCTGCTAGCGGACGGCAAAGAGGTGGGCCGTTAACATTTTTTCAAATGAGCGGGGGGTGGGGGCCACCACACTCTTTGCCGTCTGCCAGCGGACGGCAAAGATTCTTTGCCGTCTGCTGGCAGACGGCAAAGAGCTGGCAGATGGCAAAGAGCTTCTTTGCCGTCAGCCTTTTCTTTGCCGTCTGCTTATGCGTAGCTGATGGCAAAGAGCTGCTTTGCCGTCAGCTAGCAGACGGCAAAGAGCTGGCAGATGGCAAATTAGCTGATTCCAGTAGTGATGTACAGAGATGCAAGGGAAGCGAGTCATCGTGTGTGTGATAGGGACTTCATGAGAGATCTAGAATAGATGGTGTAGAGAACAATGTGCGAGATCGAGAACGATGATACATTAGGGAGCTATGGAAAGAGTCACGACATATATGTATACAGGGAGGAGCTGGGGCGGGTCCGCATGTGGGAGAGATAGAAAGAGGAGAGTGGTGCACAAGGAGACAAAGTGTGCTTGTTTTGCAGTGGGGGTGGTGTGTGAGGTGAGTGTGCGAGAACCACATAACTAGGGAGATAGACGTTTGGGGGTGACGTTTTGGGTGTATGGGAAAGATACACTCTACATAGTGTGTGTGCTTGGGAAAGAGAGATGCCGGGAGACCTAGCTAGAGAGTGGGGGAAGAGATGTGTGTATGCCAAAGAGATAAAGTGATAGAGACCTATATTGGGGTCCGGACTTTAGAAGAGAGAGGGGTGTTAATTTGCTCATGTGTTGGTGTTTGGGGGAGAGAACGACATCTATGTGTGTGTGTGGGGGGGGGGGGGGGCGACGAGGGGGGGTTTGCTTCAGATAAAGAGTGAGGTGTCTGTATTTGAGAGACTTTAGCGTAATTGAGATATACATGGTCAATAGTATGTGCACTCAAGGTTGACCAATTTGTTTCACAGTTTGGACTATGAGATAACGATACTTTTGAACATGCGTGATATACTTTGATGTACCAGAATTACAAACCTAAGATTGGAATTTTGGAATTCGACTCCATCATTAGCTTTTGTAATTCATTTAAACGGAGGTACATTTTTAAGCCGGGATTTCGTGATTTCAAATTCATATATCAAACCTAGAGATATACACATACGGGCATGTTCAAACTTTATAATCATCCACTTTATTCATACACATACACATTTTTGCTTTTGTCATCATATTTAGGATAAACACATTTGGAATTTCATTTGAATTGGACCATATGACGGTATTTGCTTGTAGTAGCTCAATGATCCATATTTGAATTGAATGGACAATCTTAGTTTCGAGTTGGAGACATTGATTTTCAAAACTTGCACCTTTTTTTGTGTGCAAAACAAACAAATTCTCGGCCATGATATCATAGTCAGCCGTACAAGAGAAGAATATAATTTCAGGCGCCAAAAGCTTTCAAACTTCCCGCTCACATCGAAATATCTCGCGCCCGAAAGTTTAGCCCTGCGATATTCCTATTTTACCCCTGCCACATGAACGGAAAAGGGCTGCTTTGGTAACTCCATTGTTTTCCCCTCTTTGCCCCCAACATTCTTCCACAGAGCCCCTCCCCGACCCCCCCAACCACGGAAAGCCGCCGAATCTAGTCCTCCGCCGCAGCGGTGGACCTCACACCCCGACGGATCTACCTCCGCACCTTGGAACCCCCAACTGCCAACTCACCACTTCACCGGAGCCGCTTCAGCGACTGGCTTGTACACCGCTCCAGATCTCCTTGACCGCCATCATGGTCCACCGCACCGGATCTGCTTAACTGGCGCCCTCGTCCACCATAGTGTAGGCCCTTCACTGACTCCCTCGTCCGTCCCTTCGCCGGCCCTTCATACAAGCCCTCGTCTGCCGCAACAGATCCGCCTCACCGAAAGCACTGTACAACGCGCCCGCCGAAGCCTTCGTCCACTGCACCGGACCCACTCTCCACTGGCCCTGCTTTACCGGTGCCACAGCCTCATCAGGTTATTTCGATCTGTACTCCTTCGGTTTTTCTCTTTATAGTGCAACTGTTCACTTACCACAGATGAGCTTTCTTGTATGTCGATAGGCGCTGCAACCGTAGCACCGGAGCCGCTTCAGCGACGGCGATAGCCGGCCCAAACTCAACCGCAACACGAGCACCATCGACGATCCTTAGCTATCAAGTATGCCAACGATACCCATACGCCGCCGAGAATCAGGTACTATTATCCAACGGCCGGCGCCTACGTTCACTTTCTTAGCATAAGCACCGCACCTTTGAATTTCTTCAGGGCATCATTCAGTTTTTCATGAGACGCGTTATTCTGCTTGCACCTGTAGGGCCATACTTCTGGCAGTGAACATGTTACATGTGCTAAACTACATACCAATGCACATATAGTTAATATGCTTTAGTTTTGTCCTAAGTATTACTGTACTTCCTAGATATCACTGCCTACTATTTTACTTCTTGCATGCTATATTTATGATAATGGTGTTGTTCTGATGCCACCTGTTGGTTCCATCAGACTGCTTCATGTTCTCTATGCTTAATTACACATCAGCAAACTTGCATGTGGTTCCGCTGGTTTGTGTTCGTTTTACCCTACATTTTCTGATGCAAGCTATTACATCACTGCTACGAGCCTCTGTTCATTACTTTTTTGTGTGTTCTTGATCTTCCCAAGATGCATGACTAATTTGATGCTTCTAGTAATTATGGAGCTGCCAACCCCATCAAGCAAAATATTTGTTCTTTTGGGGCTGGCACCTCGAACAAGCATAAAAATAGAGGGAAGCAGATATATTGTCGTGTATGCACACACCCTTCTTTCATTAGTTTAGATGAACCATTGATGATCAATTCGAACCAGTGCATGCGATTAAAATTAATTTTACCTAAATAGAGGGTGCAGAATAAACTACAGCAAGTAGATTTGCAACCACGGGATGCTGACGATATCTTCAAAGAACATTGCAACAACAGCGAGGCTTCACAACAACATATGGTAAGCCAGTGTGTTTTAGTACATGTGAAATGTAATGCGTGTGGGCTGCTTTCTTGGCTTGTGCCCTCAACCTGTAATCCTACAGAATAACAAATAGTTCAGTTGTCTGCTTTGTTGTATTGCTTGATTCGAATGCTTGTTTGTTACTTGTTACGCTATACCTGAGTTGGCCAATATGTCAGCAGTGCCTGCTGTACTATCGTAAAGAAATGCGTGCCTAGTTCATTTGAGTCCTTAACTTTCGTCTGAACTTCATCACAAGACTGACTTCGTAGTTTATATGAGGCCACACTGTTAAGTGCTTTCTCAGATTATTTCAACTGCTTAGATGCCTTGGCAACTTAGCGGTGGTACACTCCCTTTCAACTAGGGATGTCAACTGGGTCCCGTTTAATCCCGATTAAAGTCCACTAGCGGTATGATAGTTCAAAAGAGTTTTTGTTTTTTGAGGAAAATGAACCAGGGAGCTAGCAAAAACTAATTAGATGGGACTGGCGGATGTTCTTTATTTGCCACTTACATCCCTAGTTTCATCTTACCATTTTAATTTCTTTTCGGCTGATGCTGCTTCGAACCATTTAAATATAGCTTGCCATGCTCGGCAATAATTCGTATGTCGTTTACCATGTAAGCTTACTGCCTGGATCATGCGATAACTATCTCTTACTTATGTCCAGCGGAAACCTTTCAGGATGCCGTTCACACTAGGACACAATGTACAACCCCAGAATCTATTTGTGGAAGCAGTGCGCCATCCATGTTACCAGATGGTAGCAGTTCAGAGGCAACACCGCTGGAGAGCAGTCTGAGCACAGATATTATAGTTCTTGAGGCTCTACTAGAGGCAGAAAGAGATGGTGTGGCTGCCATGAATGAGGTAATCTCGATCTTGAAGCTGGAAATTATGCAATTAGCTGCACGCATTATGCAAGCAACCCAAGGATTGGAGGAAGTAAGAATGTTGCATTTGAAGACGGAGGAGGTCCTGCTGCTTCTGCTATCTGAAACCCAGGGTAATCCCAGTTCTTCTTTAGATAGCAGTTGAAATTGTCATTAGATTATTGTACTTGCATGTTGTGTCATGTCTCTGAATGGATTATGTTGTAAGAACCCCTATGTTGTCCATGTGTTGTAATGATCCGAATCTTTTAGGCGAGGTAATCCTCAGTACTTGTATGATTGACATAAGGTGAACTGTTTTTCGTGTGAGCATATTGTATTGGATGAAATAACTGTTTGACTCAAAGTGTATCCAACCTATTGAATTCGAAGATCACGGCATTTCTAAATCATAATCATATATAAAGGTGGAATAAATCTTTGTTGTGGTTTTGAAGAAATAAATAACAAAACGTAGAATTATCTGTGGATATTCGTAATCGAATAAAAACTGGATTTGGATTTAGTTGCCAGGGCCCAGGGCAAACGTGAATGCTAATTCTCCCAAGTTTTGAACGAAGCGGCTAAACACCCACTATCATTTGTGGGCTGCCCGAAGCAAGTGTTTGCGAGATGGAAATTACTGTCTACCCCTGACACTTGACATCCTTATCGACCGGATTTACACTGCTGTCGATAGGGGTAGACTAGTAACTTCAATCAGACGTGACACGACGGCCTCTGAGCCCATTCAGACACGGTGGGCGCCAAACGTGGGTGGCAAAACACATTTGATTCAAGCTCGTCCGAAAGACATGTGTCTCTCCCTCCATTTCCCCATTCATCCACGGTGGGCGGCAAAACAAACTCTCCTCATCCGAAATCGATGTAGGCTAATATTTTAAATAGGGGCAGATGTGTAACTTCCCTCAGACGTGACACAACCGCCCTACCTGTCAGCCCCGTTCATACACCGTGGGCGCCAACCGTGGGCGGCAAAACACCCTCTCCTCGCCCGAAATCGTTACCGGCAAATATTTGGGAGATGCGAGATTACCGACCTATCCCCAACCGACGTGATGTCCGAAATTTTAAACGGGGGATAAGTTCGTAACTTTCCCACATTTCAGACAAGCGCGTCCCAAAGTTTGAGATCCCCCCCCCCCTCCATTTCCCCAATCATACACCGTTGGCGCCACGACAACCTCCCCACTGCGGCCAGCCTCCTCCGTCCGCCACCCCATCCTCCACCTTGCCGGAGCCGCTACCCCTACCCCGTCGTCCACTGCAAGAGATGGACGTCTCTCATCCATGGCGCCGGACCAGGATCCTTTCATTGCGTCGTCTCGCTTCATCGGCGCCGTCGTCCACTTTGCCGTTGCCGCTCCTACGACCGCCTCGTCCACAGCAACATGATTTATCCCCCAACCCGGCCGTCTGCCATCTAAAGTCTTCTTCCATGCCGCCGACAGCCATCACACCTACAACACCCTCAATGTATCAGCAGGGGCCTACACGGCATCGCAAGAGAGGTGGTACTCTTCCATATGTGCTTAAGTTATTCATCTCACCCGGAAAAATAGATCTTAAATTGTTTACTGTACTTTTCTTGTCCGTACCAAATCGTAGTGGCTAGTTGAATGCAAACATTGGTTGCGAAGTAGCTTTGTCCGGTTTGCACCTTCAGATCCGCCATGTCACGGTCACTATACTCATAAGGCTTATGGTTTCGCCCCTTTATATTCACTACCATCATCGTAGGTGTTTCCCTGCTTTATGTCGTGCTAGCACTGCTCCTCAAGACCTCAACCCATCAAGCGAAACAACATGCCACTCATAATCCCAAAGCTTACGTGTTGAAATATGAATCTGATATGATGCTCATATTACTAAAACAGAGAACGTTTAATTGGTCACCTAATGTTCCTATATTCGTTTCGAAAAGCATGTGCGCCACCCACTGGTCCAGCTAGTTCCACTTTCCTGATTTTACTCTTGATGCTTAGGGTTTTCCCCTTTTATCTACTCTACTATGATCTGCGTAGGTGCTTTCTGTCATACTAGCATTACTCCACCCTTCAAGCTAAACAACACAACACTCAAAATTCCAAAGCTTAGTTGTTCAAATATGATTGTGATATGATACTGATATTAGTTAACAGACACATTTAATTGGTTAGCTAAAGGTCCCACTTGAGTTTCCAAATGCATGTCGCGACATATAGAGAGACAGCAGAATTGCATTTCTTTGTCACTTGTTGACTGTACTTTCTTGTTCATACCAAATCTTAGTTGTTATTTCAAAGCAAATATCGGTTGCTAACTACCCTTTGCGCGGTTTGCAGCTTCAGATCTGCCATCCCACTGCCACGGTCAACACTATACTCATCATGCTTACGGTTTCCCCATTTTATGATGACCACGATCAGCCTACGTGGTTCGTGTCGTAATAGCACTGCTCCACCCATCGAGCTAAACAAGCTTAGTTGTACAAATTCAAATATGATATTATGCTGATATTAGTAAAACTGAGAGATGTTTAATTGGTCAGCTAAATGTTCCTACTTTAGTTTCGAAATGCATGTGAGCCACATATGGAGAGACCGGAAGGAATAGTATTTCTCTGTGCGCTCTGGTTCATCATGGGTGGCCAACCGACATTGTATAGAAAGACTTGTAATATCTTCAATCTGCTTGCTCTTCTGCTCTTCTTTAAGATGATCCTCTTCTCTTGCGGTCGACTGGTCAGGTCGAGTTATTCTCCCTTAGTATATTTTGAATCTGTCAGGTCAGGTCGACTTGTTCTTCTTTACTATATGTTGAAGCTGTCATCTGCGAAGTATCATCACTTCTGGAGCTCTCATATTTTGAGTAGTAGGCCACATTATATTAATGCACACACCAAATTACAGCATGCATGGCACCTCTTAGAAGATTGCAGAGATAGCACAAAGGGGTTTACAGGGAGGAAGTATTGGATTAGAATCACTTCTGCATTACAAAGATAATCTCACTTGTTTTTATGTTTTCATGCATGTCAGGTATTGAACATTATCAAAATGAATATGAGAATGGGCGCACGAGAGGAATATTGCGGAACGATCCACTGGCTAACAAACTTGGCATGGTGGAGGATGGCCTATCTTATTCACCCATCAAGGTGCATGCTCTAACTTGGCAAGGTTGTATTGGTCGCACATATTTTGCATCTGACCTCTTGCATTACTTCTACTTTGTTACACCATCTGCTTAGTTTAAGCATCATATATGAGTATATGCCATACCTATCCATTTTCTGTACCTATTCCATGTGTCGTCATGCTATGTTTTTCGAGTCAAATGTTGTTCTTTCGTAATAGATGTCCAAAAGGAAGAGGGTGATTGCAGATCCTCAAGGAGTACAAACTAGGTATTTGGAAAAGGTAGTGATACCTGTTAAATCAGATAGATCAGCAGCCACAGAAAACACAGGCCCAACTGTAACAGACTTTACCCCTACTCCAGTGGCCAAACCCCTATTAGAACTGCTGACAGCCCAGCGTCAGATACTGTCTATGATATCAATTCAAAATTTGAACTCCTAAATTTTTGCATGTGCCTTACCTTCTCTCTTGTATGAAAACTAATTTCAGATGAATCTCCTTGCTCAAAGGATCATAGGATCTCACGACAATACTGGGCTCTGCATTGCTCTTGTCAGTACCTCTTGCCCTTTGTCAGCATACTTACACTCATTGCTGTTTGATTATGTAGCATCACTGTAAATGTTCGCTTCTTTATCCTTCCTTTGCTTGAAATTATAAGATCTATATTTACTCTTAGATAAATGTAGAATTAACACAATGGTTATGAAGTTTTGGATTGCTCATGTAAGTACCTGTTGTCATGTACTCCCTCTGTATCGAATTAATTGTTGATCAATTGGATGTATTTAGAACTTAATAGTGCTAGATACATCCATTTGAGCGACAACTAATAACGGACGGTGGTGGTATTACTATACATGCATCGCGAGATAGTTGATTGTCTAGCATTACTCTGCATCTTATCTGCCCTGCCCTCCACTTTCTCCAAATTATCATATCTACATTTACTCTTACCAAAATGTTGAATAAAGCCAATGCCACTGCACACGTTGATGTCTGCATTCCTCTTGTCAGTACCTTTTGCCTTGTAACGCTGTACTTAATTAATTGCTATTTGATTATGTATCATCAGTCTGCACCTGAGCTTCATTATCCTCTATTTCTTCCAATATTATTTGATCTATATTTACTCTTTGCAAAATGTAGAATAATGGCAACGCTTATAAAGAATTTTCTTTGGGGAATTTATTGAATTATCTTTCCATCAACATGGAGAAGGGCTTTGTCCAGCCCGTGTTAACATGTAATGTAAGTTCATCCTTCTCAAGCCTTCAAACTTTGTTCTAGTATAGATTTGGATAGGCATCATTTCCTCCACTGCTGTTTACATCTGATTGGATGTTTGCAACAACTACCAGTTTTAAATTGTAGTTGTAAAAACATGTTCCTTATGCAGAACAGATCCATTTATTTGCTTATATAATTGTGAAACCTGTTACGTGTCTCCTTGTTTCTCTTTCAGAGTCGTATCTCTTATGCCAGGCAGAACTTTAGGAAAGATAGTGAGCCAAACCATCTTGAGGACAGCGAGATGACCCCAAGGTCCTGTCTTGATGAAGACAGTGAGTTGAAGCTACTCACCAGCAGGTGTGAGACAACCTCTGTGCAGTCGCTGCCTCAATCAGTTCGACTTCTTCAGTCTCAACTTAAAGCGGATAGGCTTGCTTCAGCTCAGCTCCGACTTGAAGTCAAAGATGTAATGAAGATGTCAGGGGACTGCCTTGCGCACTATGGTGCCATACAGCTAGGGTTGAAGCATCTATCTTTCACACAACTGAGGTCTCATCAGCTTGTTCGGCTGCTTGCGGGGGCCCGAGCTTGCCAGGTCTAGTGCCTTCTGAAGTGCTCTCAGTTTTGTATATTCTTTTGTCGGCGCGTTTATATGCACTGGTGGCGACCTTTGATGCCCAGTGTATGTAATCCGCGGTCATGTTGTGCTTTATTATTTCCGGGTAGCGAACTTTGATTCCTAATATGCCGTAATTTCTTTATTGTATAGTCTAGGTTTATTCTTTGGCCGGTATGCTGTAATTTAGGCCGGAAGGTTCAGTGGATCTCAGTGTTGTCGGTCTTCAAGCCGGCTCGTTACTCATATGGGCCAAAATGTGGGCCTATAATCGGCTTGGGCCATTAGCAGGTCTAAACCTATAGTAGTTTCCCGCCTTTAACAGGCCATGGGCTACATATTTACTGTAGTGACACTAGGCTTCCCCGGCCGTAGAAACAATGGGCCTTCTACGGGTCATAGAAATAATGGGCCTTCTACGGGTCGTATCATCAATGGACCTTAGACGGGCCGTATGATCGATTGGCCAAACATGGGCCAAAAACAGACCGCATTATGGCCGTAAACGGGCTAGAGTTGGAGCCGTCCATTCATGGGCCGACCATAACGGGCCATCGTTAATAGGCCGTATTTGATGACGCTATGAAAACAGCCCAACGTATTAACGGGTCACAAACGGGCCGACTATAACCACGGGCTGAATTTGGCCCACAAGCAGAAAATGGCAGTAATGGGCCATAAGTAAACAAATGCTGAAAATGAGCCCAAGAATAAATATGCCCTGAGAAGGCCGAAAGATAACATGGGCTACAAACGGCCCATGGATTAATGGGCCGTTAATGGGTATAAAGTGATACACTGTTCATTACGGGCCAGTTTCACCAAGGGTCGTTAATGGGCCAAGAGTTACAAAGGGCCTCATCTGGGCCGAAAGACGTCATGGGCCATACATGGGCCGGAACTTAAAATGGGCTGGAACCATATTGGACGGCCCAAATGATGCTACTGGGCCTAATTCGGATAGGTCATAACGGGCCCTGGGTTAGCGGGCTATAAATGGGCTATATGCGAACAGGCCGTTAACAGGCTTTCCGTGGGCCGGCCCGCCACCTTTTGACCAAGTCAAATGGGCCGTCCTTTTCACAGGAATGGGCCTCTGTTGGGCCGTGCCATGTGTCGACGTATCATAGGCGCCTTCTGTCCAATGAGTGGATGACATCTGTCCCAACGGTGAGCCGACACGTGTTTCCTCCAGCCAATGATGAGTTTACACGTGGAAAATCCCCATTGGTCGGGGCTGTTAGCGGGTTATCGGATCCAAAACCGAACCCGATAGCTTAACGGCGTTCCATTATGGTAGATGCCACATGTTGGTCACCCTTGACGAAAGCACTTCTGTGACGCGCGATTTATCGTCATGGAAGTGGACACTTCCGTGATGATAATTTTGGTAATGTCATGGAACACTTCTACGACAGCACAGGTATGACTATCTTGATTCTGTCATAAAATTGTCATGGATGTACATGCATGACAAAAAATGCGACCTACTGTGACCAACACGTATCATCACGGAAGTGTATTTTTTTTGTAGTGCATCCTCCTCACGAGATCCCTGCGAACCAGCACAAGGAAGAAACACGGTTTTGCCGCTTCGGTTGCCATCCTGTCACTGGTTGCTCCACGAAGGAATGAGCACTGAGGGCATGGTGAGGTGACGTGCGCGGAGCGTGCCGCGAGCCAGAGCTCGACCGCTCAGGTTTGTCGATGTGGCAGGGACGGGCCCATGCACCAGCGTCGTGCCTGTGTGAGTAGCCCCCGAGGGAGGTGATAGTCGAGCAGGCGATAGTCATGGACAGGTTAAGCATGAAAGGCAGATCAGCTTGGGTAAATGCGGAAAGATACATGCCACTTGGGTCAGGCCCGAGCAGCTTGGGGATGATGCAGCCCGAGGGGCGCCCCCAGCAAGGTAAGCTAAAGACATAAGCAAAGGGATACATGCCACAGGGACGGACCCACGCGGCCTGGGAATGATGCAGCCCGAGGGGCGCTCCCAGCTAAATGAACTTGGAAAATGTCACCTGGTTCTGTTGATGAAGAGATGTTGGGGTAGCTGAAGGTACACGGTGGGGAGGCTGCTCCTCACGAGCCGCCAGGGCCCTGAGCCTCGGGAGGCTCTGCGGGCCCTGGCGGTTCCCTGAGGACCGTCTCCATCTCTGCCAGGACGGCGTGGTGCCTGGCCTCCTGAGCCGCCAGGATCCGCCGCAGGTTGCGCTGGTACACGAATGACACGCTCGGCAAGCCAAAAGGCATGCGAACGTAGCTGTGCGGTGGACCCTCGCACCGGCCCACGCGCGAAGGCCAGAAAAGCTCCTGAGAGGCGGCCCTGTTGAGCCCTGGTATGTCGACGCAGACGCGCAGCCCCGCACCCTCACCTAGATGGGGAGTTGTGCCTCGTGAGCGGCGGTCGCCCCGCATGGCCCGTGCGTCTTGTAGTTCCCGAGTGGTCTTGGTGATGAACTCCTGAGCGGTGGGCGCTCCTTGCCCTGTGTTTTCCTGAGGGAAACGTGCCGCGAAGCACGCCTCCAAGTGGTGCCCGAGCGCCTCCCTCGCGATGTTGGCAAGCTCTGAGGCCCTCCAGGAGAGAGCCCCCGAGCCCTGCCCGAGGAGGGCGCTGGGCGCGCCTTCCTATGCGATGGAGGGAGGCGCCCCTGGAGCGGGCGCTGATCCTGACGAGGTTCCAGCCGCGAAGCCACCCTCCTGAGGTCCGGCACGGCGCAGCTGCTTCTTCTTCTTGGGGATGGCTTCCAGAGGGCCATCGCCCTGGCTGTCGGGGTAGTCAATTGCTGCAGCTTGAAAGGCAAGCTCGAGGGAGCATACCGCGTCTCTTTCTTCGCATGGGACTGTGATGATTCCACCGCTTCCCGGCATCTTGAGGACGTTGTAGCCGTGGTGTGTCACCGCCATGAACTTGGCCAGGGCTGGATACCCGAGGATGGCGTTGTATGGCAGACGAATATGCGCGACGCGAAGTCGATGAGCTCGGTGCGGTAGTTCTTGCGTTCTCCGAAGGTGACGGGGAGGCGGACTTGCCCTATCGGCGTGGTGGAGCCGTCGGTCACTCCTGAGAAAGGCTTGGTAGGCTGAAGCTGCTCATATGGCACTTGTAGGTTATCGAACGTGTCGACGGATAGGACGTTGCAGCCTGCGCCGCCGTCACTGAGGGTCTTGGTAACTTGCACATTGCTGATGACTGGTGAACAAAGCATTGGGAGAGCGCCAGTGGTGGCTGCGCACTTGAGCTGATCTGCCGAGTTGAAGGTGATGGCACACTGGACCACCCGAGCGGGCGTGTGGCCTCAAGCTTGGGGAGGACTGCATTCACTTCATGAGCAAACTGTTTGAAGATACGCTGCGAGGCTGGGGCCTGAGCTCCGCCCAAGATGCAGGCGATTTCACGCGGCTCCTGGAAGCCCCCAGCCCCCTCGTCCTGATGGTGGTCGTCATTCCTTCTTTGCGGTGGCAGCAGCGGGGGAAGACCGGCGTTGCCCTGAGGATGATCCTCACGAGGCTGGTCTCTCCGGGCGCCCTCGCGAGGATGACCTGCCAGCGGTCCTCGCGAGGCCTGTCGCGCCACTCCTGGCGCGGGCCACGGTTGTCCCAGCATCCGCCACCACGTCCTCCCCATCAGCCCTAGCCCCGGTCGCTGTGCTCGGGGCGTTGACCAAAGCGTCCTTCTCGAATGGCTCTGAGCTCTTGACAGTCGCTGGTGTTGTGGGTGTTCAGGTTGTGGAAGGCGCAGAATGGTCGGCTGCTCTTGGATGACTCGAGCTAATCTCTGCCTCGCTTGGTGTCCGGCTCCGCTGCGAGCACGGCTGCCTCCTTGCGCTTCACGTCCTTGGCCTTGGCTTTATTCTCCTCCGGGCCCGCAGCTGGCAGCTCGAGGAGGGATAGGCGCCCCTCCTCAGCTCTTGCGCACTTGGTCGCCAGGTTGAACAGCTCCTGAGATGTGCACAACTCCTCATGGATAGCGAGCTCCTCCTTCATCTTGATGTCGTGGACGCCGTCAGAGAACGCAGAGATGATGGCTTCGTCCGTCACCTTGGGGATCTTGAGGCGAGTGTTGTTGAAGCGCTGGATGTACTTCTGGAGGGTCTCACCTGGTTGTTGCTTGATGCGGTGCAGGTCACCCACGGCCGGCGGGCGGTCGCGAGTGCCCTGGAAGTTGGTGACGAAGCGGTCGCGCATCTCGTCCCAGGAGTAGATCGAGCCTTGAGGCAGGTTCAGGAGCCACGGATGGGCATCGTCTTTGAGTGCCATAGGGAACCAGTTCGCCATGACTTTCTCGCCGCCGTTGGCCGCCTCGATGCTCAGCTCATAGAGCTGCAAGAACTCCGCGGGGTCGAGGGTGCCGTCGTAGCGAGGAGGCAGTTCTGGCTTGAACTTGCCCGGCCAGGTGACCCTACGCAGCTCGGGGGTGAAGGCACGGCAGCCGGCCATGGTCGCTAGGGCCCGTCTTGGGGGTGGAGCTTGGTCTTGGTGCCCACGCGCCACTACGGCAAGTGGCGCGGGGGCCTGCCGTGGCAGACGATCCTGGCGCGGAGGTGAGAGGAGTGGCGGAGCGTTCTCTTGCGGTCGAGGGACTTCATGACATCTTCCTTCTTCACGTGCGGGCGCCGGATGCGGCGAATCGCGTCGCGGAGCTGCACGCCTTGGCGCAAAGACGCCATCTTGAGGCGGAGGTGGCGGTGGTGCTGCATGAGCAGCGTCGCCTGAAGCTGGCGGAGGGCCTGGCGGAGAGAGGGACGGCACAGTAGAGCCCCCTGCGGCGCGGACAAGCTCGGCGATGCGGTCGAGCCAGTCCTCGTAAAGGTCGTCGACCAGGCGGTAGCGCAGGAGGTCGTGTGCCATGAGGAGTGCGGCCCGTGCGTCCATGGGAGCGCGACGAGCGTGGGACGACGAACCAGCGGGAGTCAACGATGGAGTGGCGGCGCAGCCGTCCTGCCGCATCGAGGGGTGGAACAAGGACACCTGCTGCTCGTTCCCCGCCGGGCCGGTGGCGGCGTTGGCGGCAGGAGACGGAGGGCGACGAGGTGGCCCACCGACGGGAGCCATCCGAGCGACGCGGGTGGCCAGGGCAGCCCGGCGCTCAGCACGAGCACGGCGAGCGCCCGCCATGGAGACAACGGAGCAACTGGACGTGAAGCGACGGAAAGGAAGCTCCGGCGCACCCCTACCTGGCACGCCAAATGTCGGATCACGGGTTCCGGCAAAACCCTCAAGGTTCGAACACTGGGGTGCGCGCGGAGATTTCCTCCCTACCGATCTACGCCCTAGCTCGCTAAGATCTCGCGGACGAACTCGACGAACTCGCAACACAAAGACACAAGATTTATACTGGTTTGGGCCACCGTTGTGGTGTAATACCCTACTCCAGTGTGGTGGTGGTGGATTGCCTCTTGGGCTGATGATGAACAGTACAAGGGGAAGAACAGCCTCCTGAGGTTGGGGTGTTCTTGTGTTCGGTGTGTGGCTAAGGATTGGCTCTCGATCAGATGAGATCAAGCTCCCCCTATTGTGGTCGCTAGTTCTACTTATATAGGCCCTGGTCCTCTCTCCAAATATTGAGCGGAAAGGGAGCCAACAACGGCCAATTTGAAAGGGGACAGCTAGTACAACTTATCCTGACAAAAGCGGTCTTCGCCTGCGGAAAGCTCTGGTGGTGACGCCGTCTCGGGCTCCACGGTGACCTCCGTCCTGCCGTCCGGCTGGTCTTGGTCTTGTTGCACTGATAGGGAAACCTTTGCCTGATGCCTCGGTACTCCGCGCCTGCGCTGGCCTCCTTAGCACCAAAGAGGAAACAAGGACGTTGCGCGCGCTGGCGCCCGCCTGATCTTGATCGTCATGGATCACGTCACGAGAACCTCGTGAGGTTTGCCCTGCCTTGATATCTACGCTCCTCGCGAGGCAGCCTGGTGAGGCCGCTCCTGAGGAAGTCTCGCGTCGTCCGCCTCGCGAGGGTCTTGAAAGCCTTGTTGACGAAGATGGGCCATACAGGCCTGGAGCACAGCCACGTCGTGGGCCGCAGGCAGGCAAGTCTGGGGACCCCCGTTCCCAGAACGCCGACACCGGACCTTAGGAGGATGGCATCGCAGTTGGAACCACGTCAGGATCAGCACCCGCTCCAGGGGCGCCTTCCTCCATCACATAGGAAGGCGCTCCCAGCGCCCTCCTCGGGCAGGGCTCGGAGGCTCTCTTCTTGAGGGCCTCAGACCTTGCCAACATCACGAGGGAGGCACTCAGGCACCACTTGGAGGCGTGCTTCATGACACGTTTCCCTCAGGAGAACACAGGGCAAGGAGCGCCCACCGCTCAGGAGTTCATCACCAAGGCCACTCAGGAACTGCAAGACACAAGGGCCATGTGCGGCGACCGCCGCTCACGAGGCGCAGCTCCCCACCCAGGCGAGGATGCCGGGCTGCGTGTCAGCATCGACGTCCCAGGGCTCAATAGGGCCGCTTCTCAGGAGCTTTTCTGGCCTTCTCGCGTGGGCCGTTGCGAGGGTCCACCACACAGCTACGTTCGCATGCCTTTTGGCTTGCCGAGCGTGTCGTTCATCTATCAGCGCAACCTGCGGTGCACCTTGGCGACTCAGGAGGCCCGGCACCGCGCCGTCCTGGCGGAGATGGAGACGGTCCTCAAGGAACCACCTGAGCCCATAGAGCCTCCTGAGGCTCAGGGCCCCGGTGGCTCGTGAGGAGCAACCCTTTCGCCGCGTACCTTCAGCTGCCCCGACGTCCCTTCATCAACAGAACCAGGTGACATTTTCCAAGTGTATTCAGCTGGGAGCGCCCCTCTGACTGCATCATTCCCAGGCCGCGTGGGTCCGTCCCTGTGGCATGTACCCCTTTTGCTTATGTCTTTAGCTTACCTTGTTGGGGGCGCCCCTCGGCTGCATCATCCCCAAGCCGCTCGGGCCTGACCCAGTGGCATGTATCTTTCTGCATTCACCCAAGCTGACCCGCTCTCCATGCTTAACCTATCCATGACTGTCGCCTGCTCGACTGTCACCTCCCACGGGGGCTACTCACACTGGCACGGCGCTTGTGCATGGGTCTGTCCCTGCAACGTCGACAAATCTGAGCGGCCGAGCTCTGGCTCGCGGCACGCCCCGCGCACGTCACCTCACCAGGCCCTCAGTGCCGCCTCCTCCTCGCGAAGCAACCGGGCGGACTGACAACCATAATGGCAAACCGTGCTTCAACTTGTGCTGGTTCGCAGGGATCTCACGAGGAAGACAGCAGGCAGCACCGCGAGCTCCCTCTCCTCCCGAGCAATCCGCTTGCGCGTTAAAAGGGGGGCTCCTGAGCATCGTGACTCAGGAGCTCTTACTAGCTCTCCAGCCCTCACCCCCTGGCCTTGACCACGGCATCGCGACCTGGCATACCAGTGGCGGCTGAGCTCGCTCGAGGGCCGGGACCTGAGGACGTAGAGCACTTAGGAGAACATGGGAGGAGGGAGATTCGTATGGGCCCGACCTAGCTACGCTGCGGAATCTCGCGCACCAGCCTGGCACATCACAAGGAATCGACCCCAAACCACCAAGATAAGTCTCGCGCTCAGATTGGCTAATTTTTGGAGCCTAAGGGGCACGCTCGCCGCAGACCTGTTGCGGCCACGTCGCCTCCCTTTATTGCCTTACCATGGCTGCTTGAGTGCTAAAGGGGACCTCCTGAGCATCGCGCCTCAGGGGCTCTCACTGGACCTCGGGCCGCTCACCTCCTGGCCTTGACCACGGCACGCGACCTGGCATACCAGCGACGGCTGTAGCCTGCCAGGGGACCGGGACCTGTCAGCGTAGAGCAACAAGCTATCGCGAGGTTGGAAAGGGGAGACCGAGCCTTAATAGGACATGCATTCGCAGATTTTCATAATAAGGAAGATATACACAAAAGACATCACAGACCCTTACACGCCCCCATGGGGCACTTCTTGGTTCCTCGCAGGGAACAGGAGATGAGAACATAGGGGAATCCTATCTACACCCTCCTGCGGCTGACGCCATCATCAACAGTGGGCCACGGGAGGCCGGCGCCAACCCCATCCAGATCAACGGCGGCGGCGGCTGGACGCCGCAGCCCTGCTCCGAGCACGGCGAGATCTCGGGGGGACATAGCTGTTGTCGCTCGTCTCCGGAGTCTCGTAGAGCTCGGGAGAACCGCTGGACTCCCAGGGGCTGCTGCTGCTGGAGTAGCCACGAGCGGATCGCGCGTCATCCTGGCGCTCCCTTCCATGGCAACACTCCAGGCGGCGGCCCTCCGCGTCGAAGACCTTGAAGAAAAGCGTGGAGACGCCGTCATACTCAAAGTGGATCGCGAGGGCGCTCTTCGCACGACAAACCTGCGCGACCTCGCCCCAGCCGCGGGTCATGAAGATCTTGCCGGTGGAGACTGCTTCGACCTCTGCTCCGGTCGCCGCAGCATCGCTGTCAGCATGCTGCAGCCAGAGCTCGAGGGGCCCCCTCGGCGGCATCACGTCTGAGAAGAACCGCGGGAAGCGGATCCAAGAGCTTGGAGGCATCGGAGCCCATAGCATGAGCTCGTGCGGGGAATCCGTGGCGTGGATTCCAGGAGCAATAGCGCGTGTCGCCATCGCACGGCGACCGCGGACGCGGCGCAGGCGGGGCCGCTCGTCGCTCCTTCCTCCTGAGCCCTCGGCTCGGGCGTACAAGGGTACGGGTACCTTGTAGGAGGCCGCGCGCACCAAGGCCTCGTCACCACCTGTATCGCCGCTTCATCACGACGATGAACCGACCTCTTCTTCGACGGGAGCGGCCCCGGATCATCACAGGGGGCCTTGCCCTTCTCCGCGGCGGAGAACCTACGGATCGGCGCCATTGCAGCTAGCGCTGGAGGAAGGAGGAAGAAGCACACGAACAAGGAAGAGATGGGCGACGGGGGCTCTCCTCCCCTCCCCATTTATAGCGGAAGAAGGCCAACCGGCACCTCCCACGATCGCAGGTAATGATGGTTTTCCTTGCATGTCGCAGGGACTTGTCAAGTCAAGCAGTTGCCGAGGCAGCGTGGGGAAGCGGAGACGCCCATGTCCAATCAACCGCCACGTGTCGACCAAGGCCGCAGGCTTTTGGGGCCCGCTGCACTCCGCACTTGACCTTTGGCTTCACCTCGAAGCCAAGCCCGAGCGCGCCTTGGGCCCGGGGGTTACTGTCGGCGTTCTGGGAACGGGAGTCCACGGCGTGGCTATGTTAGCGGGCCTGTACGGCCCATCTTTGTCAACGAGGCATTCAAGACCCTCGCGAGGGCCCAAGCCTCGTAACGCGGATGACGCAAGACCTCCTCAGGAGCGGCCTCACCAGGCTGCCTCGCGAGGAGTGGAGAAATCAAGGTGGGGCAAACCTCGCGAGGCTCTTGTGACATGAGCCATGACGATCAAGATCAGGCAGGCGCCAGGCGGGCACCAGCGCGCACAGCGTCCTTGTTTCCTCTTTGGTGCTAAGGAGGCAAGCGCAGGCGCGGAGTACCGAGGCATCAAGAAAAGGTTTCCATATCAGTGCAACGAGACCAAGACCAGCAGGGCGGCATGACGGAGGTCACCGTGGAGCCCAAGACGGCATCACCACCAGAGCCTTTCGCAGGCGAAGACCGCTTTTGTCAGGATAAGCTGTACTAGTTGTGCCCTTTCAAATTGGCCGTTGTTGGCTCCCTTCCTGCTCAATATTTGGGAAGAGGACCAGGGCCTATATAAGTAGAGCTAGCCACCACAGTAGGGGGAAGGAGATTGGATCCTCAGCCACACACTGAGCCGAAGAACACCTCAACCTCAGGAGGCGGTTCTTCCCTTTGTATTGTTCTTCATCAGCCCTAGAGGAAATCCATCCACCACCACACTGGAGTAGGGTATTACACCACAACGGTGGCCCGAACCGGTATAAATCTTGTGTCTTTGTGTTGTGAGTTCGTCGAGTTCATCCGCGAGATCTTAGCAAGCTAGGGTGTAGATCGGTAGGGAGGAAATCTTCGCGCGCACCCCAGAGTTCGAACCTTAATGGTTTTGCCGGAATCCGAGATCCGGCACCTTCTTCTTCATCAGCTTGAAGAACGGCAGGGCACGCTCCCCCAGCTTGGAGAAGAAGCGTCCCAGCATCACGCACCCGGCGAGCTTGTGCATTTCCTTGAGAGTTTGCGGTGGGCTCATGTCTTCTATTGCCTTGACCTTCTCGGGGTTAGCCTCGATCCCCTTGTGGGACATGAGGAAACCCAGTAGCTTGCCAGAGGGGACACCGAACACGCACTTCTTCGGGTTAAGCCGCAAATCCACTTGGCGCAGGCTGGTGAAGGTTTCCTCCAGGTCCTGAATTAGGGTTCTTGCCTCCCAAGATTTTACCGCGATGTTGTCGACGTAGGTTTTAGCGTTTCTCCCGAGCTGGCCCAGGGCGATGTGCATCAGCCGCTGGAAGGTCGCCCCAATGTTGCGTAGTCCAAACGGCATGCATGTGTAGTAGTACACCCCACAAGGGGTCAAGAAGGTCGTCTTCTCTACGTCCTGCACTGCCATCTTGATCTGGTGGTAACCTGAGAAGGCATCCAGGAAGCACAGAAGTTGCATTCGGCGGTGGAATCAATTATCTGGTCGATGCGTGGGAGCGGGAACGGATCTTGAGGGCAGGCCTTGTTGAGGTTGGTGAAGTCGACGCACATGCTCTCCTTCCCACCTTTGTTGGGCACGATAACTGGGTTTGCCAGCAACTCCGGATACTGTACTTCGTGAATGACGCCCGCTTCTTGCAGCTTGCGGGCCTCCTGGACGATGAAAGCTTGCTTCTCTGTAGATTGCCGTCGTGCCTTCTGTTTCACTGGGCGCACATTGGGGCAAACCCTCAGGTGATGCTCTATAACCCCCCTGGGGACCCCTACCAGCTGCATGGGTTCCCAGGCGAATACTTCCTTGTTCGCCCGCAAGAAGTCCACCAATTCCCTTTCTTGATCTGGAGCGAGGTCGGCTCCTATGGTGAAAGTCGCCCCTGAGGCCCCATCCTTGTTGACTGGCACCTGCTTCGTCTTGGCCCGATCTTGAGTGAACAACTGCTTCTTCTTGGCTGGCGCAGCTTCCTTAGCCCCTGGAGTGGCCTTACCAGCCGGACAGGTTGTAGTTGCAGTCCTGAAGGTGAGCTTAAGGGCTGTCAAGGCCTCCTTGGTGTCTACAGCTACGGTGAGGACACCTTTGCTCCCGGGCATCTTCATGAGGTTATAAGCAGGATGGGTGGCCGCCATGAACTAGGGCAAGGCCGGGTAGCCGAGGATGGCGTTGTACGGGAGGCCGATGCGGGCGATGTCAAAGTCGATGAGCTCGGTGCGGTAGTTGTCGCTGGTGCCGAAAGTCACGGGGAGGCGGATCTGCCCTAGGGGGCTGTTGGAACCGCTACCGACTCCGAAGAAGGGCTTGGTAGGACAAAGCCGTTCGTGCGGTACGTGAAGCAAGCCAAAAGCCTGCACGGAGAGCACATTAAGGCTAGACCCGCCGTCGATGATGGTCTTGGTGTCGACTACGTTGCATATGGTGGGCGTGCAGAGCATTGGGAGTGCGCCCGAGCTTGCGGTGGTTGCTGGGTTGTCGCTTGAGTCGAAGGTGACGTCGGCCTTGGGTGCCGCCCATCCTGGAGGGCCCCCCTGCTGCACGGAGGCCGCGCCGATCTGGCAGAAGAACTGCTTGACATGGCGGTCGGGGGGCGGTGCCTGCGAGCCGCCGAGGATGGCCGCGATGGCGGCAGGTGCGGGTGCGAAGTGCACAACAAAAAGGCCGCGCAGCTCCTCCCAAGAGGCCATAGAGGATTCCGACAGGTTGAATAGCAAGGCACGTGGCGCCCCAGCGAGGGCCATGGGGAACCAGTTGGCCATGACCTTGTCGTCGCCTCCTGCCTCCAGAACGGCGTCCTCATACGCCAGGAGGAAGGCCGATGGGTCTGTCTCACTGTCATAGCGGGGTGGCATCTCCGGCCTGAACTTGTGCGGCCACCGCACCCGCTGCAAGGCGGGGGCGAGGACCCTGAGTACCATGGTGTCGCCGCGGGCACCCATCGGTCCAGCTGGAGGAGTGGCGCCGGCCATGGGGGTCGAACGGAGAGGTGGTGCTGCGAGAAAAGCGAAGCTTCGGCGCACCCCCTACCTGGCGCGCCAAATGTCAGATTGTGGGTTCCGGCAAAACCCTTGAGGTTCGAACACTGGGGTGCGCACGAAGATCTCTCTCCCCCTAGACCACTCTCGCAACGATCTCAAGGCCTAGCCCGCTGAACCCAAGGAACAAGGGACACATGGGTTATACTCGTTCAGGCCACCGATGTGGTGTAATACCCTACTCCAGTGTGGTGTGGTGGATTGCCTTGTAGGCTGAGGATGAACAAGTACAAGGGAAGAACAACCTCCTGAGGAGAGGCGTTCTCGAGCTCGCTGAGCTTGTGTGGTTGGGGATTATCCGAATGATCTGTCCCTTCCTATGATGGTGGTTAGTCCTATTTATAGAGGTCCTGGTCCTCTTCCCAAATGTTCAGGCGGGAAGGGATCCCACAACGGCCAATTTGAAGGGACAAAAGGTGGTCTTCGCCTGCCAAAGGCTCTGGTGGTGACGCCGTCGTGGGCTCCGCGATGACTTCCGTCCTGCCGTCCTACTGGTCTTGGTCTCGTTGCACCGATATGGAAACCTTTGCCTGATGCCTCGGGACTCCTCGTCTGCACCTGCCCCTTTAACACCAAAGAGGCAACCGGTACTCTATGCGCGCTGGCGCCCGCCTGGCCTTGGTCGTCATGGCTCACGTCAGGGAAACCTCGCGAGGTGCCCCTCGCCTTGATCTCTCCGCTACTCGCGAGCCAGCCTAGTGAGGCTGCCCCTGAGGAGGTCTTGTGTCATCTGCCTCGCGAGGCTTGGCCCCTCGCGAGGGTCTTGAGTGTTTGCTGATGAAGATGGGCCGCACCGGGCCATTAGTGGAGCCACGCTGTGGGCCGCAGGCAGGCAAGTCTGGGGACCCCCGTTCCCAGGACGCCGACATACTCTGCCTAGCATCAGAAGCTCTGGACGCAGCAACCATGTCCGCTGGCTGCTCGTCCACGTGCTCTTCAGCAGGAAACAACCAGATATGCGCCAAGTCGCCACTCGTACCATTGCATGTGGGTCTCATCACACCCCCACCAGCACACACACCGCAGCCGGTTGCTCATCGCAACCCGGTGCTGTTGGTGTGGTGCCACTACTGGAAATCACGCAGAGTCATCCATCGCGTCTCAACCACAATCCCCAATCCTGGCCGAGTCTTCTACAAATGCCCGAATCATGGGATAATAATATGTTTAAGTGTTGTTCTGCTGCTTTCAGTTGCTGATTTTTTTAATAGTTTGGTTGATGATCTTCCAATTTGATTCATGCAGAAAAGGGAAGATTCATTGATTTGTATTTCTGGGAAGTTGCTGATATGGGGGAACGTAACTACGCTGATTATTTGGTTAGCCGAGGAATCCCAATACCAGTAGGTTGGGGTGTTTGACAAGTAACTGAAGGAATGGCAGAAGAGGAAGATGTGGAGCAGAAGGTTAAAGATGCAGTTCCTCTGATCATGGCCAAGCAACAACTGCTGAACGGCCTTGACAGCAATGAGGAGATGAAAGAGCTTGTGAAGATAATGGGAAAAATCGATGTGCTCTGTAGGATGATTTTCTCTTTATTTGCATTGTATGTAGCACTCGTGATGTATTCAGTGGCTATGACATGAGCACTTTGCTGAAACTCGTAATGAATGAAACCTGTGTAGCCGGCTGGGCATAGTGTTGTGAACATCTAATGATTTCTATTAACAGAAATCGGGGGGGTACCCCCTTTTGCTCATAAATAAATAAATAGCATAGGCCCTTTTGGTAATAAATAAATAAATTAGCAAAGGCCCTGTCGGGTCAGCTTTGTTCCCATTCGAAGACGTCGAGCAAATTGCAGTCCAACAGCAAACTATGTCATCAAATTCAAGTTTCACAGCCAAATATGAGTACAACTAAACAACAATGTCATCATGTTTTAGTCATCATACAATCACCAAACACAAATGAACATACATAACAAGTGATGTTCTCACAGCAAAATACTAAACAACACGTTCATCAAGTTTCAGTTGTCATAGCAAACACAATTTCACATAGTAGATAAAAAACGTCTTCTGACAGGCAAATACGTCAAAAGCAATCTAACCATCATCCGCAGCAGCAGCATCAACATCTTCGCCATGTGTATCAGTCTGAATCATAATTCCCAGAGTGTCATCTTCTTCTTCATCCTCAATGTCCTCGAATGTTGGCTTTTCTTCTTGATCAACTCTTGTATGTCCACAACACGACAGGCAATCTTTTCGCCAGCGTCATTGACGTGATGGTTCTCAAATATATTAGGAACATCTATGGAATCTTGTACATCAGGTGCAGTGTAAGCATCATCTTGTTGTGCAACATCATTAAGGCCATGTTTGGTTCGGCTATGGATTTCTAAAAGCAGCTGTGAAAAATCTGTTGTGGAAAAATAGCTGTGGAAAATATGATGTGAAAAAGATGTAGGTCATTTGGCAAACCAGCTGATATAGCTTTTTCAGATTTTGGCCCGCAGCGGAATCAGATTTTGGAAAGCACGTTCTGGGTTGCTTCCGCTTTTGGTTCAGATTTTGGCAGCGGATTTCTGGAATCGGATTCTGCTGGGTTCGCCCTTTGGTTCAGATTCTGCTGTGCGGCAGCGGAATCCGTCGATAAAAGCTGAATCAAACAGGGCCTAAATGAATTCCTCTGCTCAAACCTTTGCAATACTCTCCAGTCATCGCTACGTGCAAATCTGTCTTCCAAGAAAAATATATGTGTTGCTTGATTTGCCAAAATAGAAGGCTCGTTGGTCTGGTAAGCCGCCTTGACATTGATGGATTTGAAATAAACATCGGCTCTGGGTTTTGCGATCCTTGAAAACATGTTATACCAACGACAGCACAACAGAACCACACACCGATGATCCTCGAAACTGGAGATATACTGCAACCGAACAATGTCTGTTATGTTAGCATCCATTTCAGTTGTCTCTCTGTCGTATGTATCCGTGCTCATGATGGTACTATTTTGTGTCTTCATGCCTTCGTCGCGTGCAAGGGTGTTGTAGCGCACATCTGCAACAATGCAAATTCAGAATGTCTTACCCGAGTATCAGGACCCATTGCTAGTGCGTAAAGGGCATCATCAATTGCCTGCCCATCCTCTCGCATCTTCTTAACCTATGGTTATAAAATAGACAAGCTGAACATCTTATGTACTCAATATATTAAGAAAACCTAACAGTGCAATTCAAAAGCTTACATGGCTCTTGAACCATTTCAGAAATCCTGCCATAACCAGTTTGTCAATGTTTCTTGGATTTTGCGGCAGTAACTCCTTTTTATAGATGTTGCACAACATAGTGATCGCGTCAAACATCTAAGTATATAAGAATGTGCTGCAAGTTTAGTAGATTATGATGTATAAGCTGACGTACTTAGCACTTACTTGATATAAGGTAGTATCTCAGGATAGTTATTCAACACATACCAAACCATTTTGTCCAAATCTTTAGGTTTGTCCTCTTGTCGACTCTTCCCTGTAACTCGAACAGAATAATCGAAAACATTGAGCCCGGGATTGTCTTCACCCACCTCTTTGCTAAGCTGATCAGCTGTTTCAATGTATTTTGAGCAGAATGTCAACGCTTATGTAGCAATGTAGGCCTCTGCAATGGAACCCTCGGGTCTAGCTCTGTTCCTAACATAGCCCTTGAAAATGCCTAGCCGCCTTTCAATAGGGTACATCCAGCCATACTGTACTGGACCTCTAAGTAGTGCCTCATCAGGTAGATGAACAGCCAAATGCACCATCACATCAAAGAAGGCTGGAGGATATATCTTCTCAAGGTCGCATAGGATAGTTGGTATCTTGTCTCTAAGACGCTCCAAAGCATCTACCCTGATATTTTTACTGCAGAGTTCCCTGAAGAATTGTCCCAACTCTGCAACTGCTCTGTATAAGTCAGGGCGGCCCAATCCTCTAAGGATAACAGGTAAAACCCTTTGAAGTAGGACGTGGCAGTCATGAGTTTTCAACCCTTGTACCTTGTTTCCATCTGCACTGACTCTCCTTTCAGGGTTGGAAGCAAATCCATGTGGGAATCTCACACGTGACAGGACCTCGCAGAATTCTTTTCTTTTTACCTTGTCCAAGACGTACACAGCTGGTGCCATATCCCGTGGTTTACCCTCATCTTCCACCTGCAAATCCTTTCTGATACCCAGGTGTGTCAAATCAATCCTAGATTTTAAGCTATCTTTCATCTTGCCTTCAATATTAAGAAGTGTGCCGATAATGCTATCACATATATTTTTCTCAATGTGCATCACATCAAGATTATGCCGCAGATCCAAATCTTTCCAATGCTCCAAGTCCCACAAAGTGGACCTGCGGGTAAACAATGATCTCTCTTCTGCCCTGCCACGCTTCCTTTTCCCGCTACCATTACCAGGATGGTTTCCTGGTGTAATATGCCTGACCTTCTCTAATTCCACTTGCAACTCATCGGCGCTGAGCCTCTTTGGCGCATCGCGGTTTTCATGCTTTGCATTGAACACATGTCTTTGGTATTTTTTAGGACGCGGCTTGTCCTTGGCAAGGAAACGGCGGTGTCTAATGTAACAAATCTTGCTAAGTATTGCGTATGACAGCGGATTCCTGTCACAGCGAACACATGCATTGTAACCATGTGTCGTTCGCCTTGACATAGTGCCCAAAGCCAGATAATCATGGATGCACCAAATTATAACAGGAAGCGGAAAGAAATCAGCTGGTGGGCTGCTATATAGGTCTTGAGTGAGAACACCCCTCGATAGCTGTTGAAGTTCCTCCACAAGAGGCTCCATGAATAAATCAAAATCCTTTCCAGGACTTTTTGGACCTAGGATGAGTAAGGCCATCATGTAGTTTGATTCTTTGGTGCAGACATTTGGAGGCATGTTGTAAGGGATAACAAGCACTGGCCACATGCTATATGTGGCGCTCTGGTGGCCAAATGGGTTAAATCCATCTGAAGCTAAGCCAAGTCTAATGTTTCTTGGGTCAGCAGCAAACTTTTTGTGTTTGTGATTGAAGCTTTTCCACTCACTACCATGTGATGGATGGCTCATTACATTCTGATCTCTGTACTCCTGGTTCCTAGAATGTCACACTACATCCTCTCTTGTTTCAGCATCATGAAACAACCTCTGCAATCTTGGTGTAATTGGAAAAAGTCTCAGAACATTATAAGGAATCCTCTTCACAGCATCGCCATCTTTCCATCTTGATGATTTGCATTTCGGGCATTCACTTAAGTTGGCATAATCCTTCCGGAACGGAACAGAACACAATTATTCATTTCGGGCATTCACTTAAGTTGGAAATATGCCCTAGAGGCAATAATAAAATGGTTATTATTATATTTCCTTGTTCATGATAATTGTCTATTGTTCATGCTATAATTGTATTAACCGGAAACCGTAATACATGTGTGAATACATAGATCGTAATATGTCCCTAGTAAGCCTCTAGTTGACTAGCTCGTTGATCAATAGATGGTCATGGTTTCCTGACCATGGACATTGGATGTCGTTGATAACGGGATCACATCATTAGGAGAATGATGTGATGGACAAGACCCAATCCTAAGCATAGCACAAGATCGTGTAGTTCATTTTGCTAGAGCTTTTCTAATGTCAAGTATCGTTTCCTTAGACCATGAGATTGTGCAAATCTCGGATACCGAAGGAGTGGTTTGGGTGTATCAAACGTCAGAACGTAACTGGGTGACAATGAAGGTGCACTACAGGTATCTCCGAAAGTGTCTGTTGGGTTGGCACGAATCGAGACTGGGATTTGTCACTCCATATGACGGAGAGGCATCTTTGGGCCCACTCGGTAATGCGTCATCATAATGAGCTCAGTGTGACTAAGGAGTTAGTCACGGGATCATGCGTTACGGAACGAGTAAAGAGACTTGCCGGTAATGAAATTGAACAAGGTATAGGGGTACCGACGATCGAATCTCGGGCAAGTAACATACCGATAGACAAAGGGAATTGTATACGGGATTGATTGAATCCCCGACATCATGGTTCATCCGATGAGATCATCGTGGAACATGTGGGAGCCAATATGGGTATTCAGATCCCGCTATTGGTTATTGGCCGGAGAGGTGTCTCGGTCTTGTCTGCATGGTTCCCGAACCCGTAGGGTCTACACACTTAAGGTTCGGTGCTGCTAGAGTTGTTATGGGAAATATTATGTGGTTACCGAAGGTTGTTCGGAGTCCCGGAGGAGATCCCGGGCATGACGAGGAACTCCGGAATGGTCTGGAGGTGAAGATCGATATATTGGACGAAGGGTATTGGAGTCCGTAATTGTTCTGGGAGTACCGGGTGACGACCAACGTGACCGAAAGGTGTTTCGGAGGCCCCGGCAAGCGTTGGGGGGCCTTATGGGCCAAGGGGAGGGGGCACATCAGCCGACTAAGGGGCTGTGCGCCCCTCCCACCCCATCTCACGTAAGGTGGAGAGGTGGGGGCGCCTCCCCTAGGGCAGCCACCCATCCCGGCTTGGGGGGCATGTTTCCAAGGGGTGGGGGCGCCCAAACCCATCTAGGGTTTCCCCTGTGGCCGCCACCCCTCCCCTAGGGATCCCTAGGGCGCCTCCTCCACCCCCTTCCTCCTATATATAGTGAGGGAGAGAGAGGGCAGCCGCACCCCTTCCCCTGGCGCAACCCTCTCCTCCTCCAACACCGCCTCCTCCTCCATAGTGCTTGGCGAAGCCCTGCCGGAGAACCACGAGCTCCATCGCCACCACGCCGTCGTGTTGCTGGAGTTCTCCCTCAACTTCTCCTCTCCCCTTGCTCGATCAAGAAGGAGGAGACGTCCCGGGCTGTACGTGTGTTGAACGCGGAGGCGCCGTCCGTTCGGCGCTAGATCGGATCTTCCGCGATTTGAATCGCCGCAAGTATGACTCCATCAACCGCGTTCTTGTAACGCTTCCGCTTAGCGATCTTCAAGGGTATGAAGATGCACTCCTTCTCTCTCGTTTCTAGCATCTCCTAGATTGATCTTGGTGACACGTAGGAAATTTTTGAATTATTACTACGTTCCCCAATAGTGGTATCAGAGCTAGGTCTATGCGTAGATTCTATGCACGAGTAGAACACAAGTAGTTGTGGGCGATGATTTGTTCAATTTGCTTACCGTTACTAGTCTTATCTTGATTCGGCGGCATTGTGGGATGAAGCGGCTCGGACCGACCTTACACGTACTCTTACGTGAGACAGGTTCCACCGACTGACTTGCACTTGATGCATACGGTGGCTACCGGGTGTCTGTCTCTCCCACTTTAGTCAGATCAGATTCGATGAAGAGGGTCCTTATGAAGGGTAAATAGCAATTTGCATATCACCGTCGTGGCTTTTGCGTAGGTAAGAAACGTTCTTGCTAGAAACCCATAGCAGCCACGTAAAACATGCAACAACAATTAGAGGACGTCTAACTTGTTTTTGCAGGGTATGCTATGTGATGTGATATGGCCAAAAGGATGTGATGATTGATATATGTGATGTATGAGATTGATCATGTTCTTGTAATAGGAATCACGACTTGCATGTCGATGAGGATGACAACCGGCAGGAGCCATAGGAGTTGTCTTAATTTATTGTATGACCTGCGTGTCAATGAAAACGCCATGTGATTACTTTACTTTATTGCTAACCGTTAGCCATAGTAGTAGAAGTAATAGTTGGCGAGACAACTTCATGAAGACACGATGATGGAGATCATGATGATGGAGATCATGGTGTCATGCCGGTAACGAAGGTGATCATGCCGCGCCTCGAAGATGGAGATCAAAAGGCGCAAGATGATATTGGCCATATCATGTCACTTTATGATTTGCATGTGATGTCTGTCATGTTTACATCTTATTTGCTTAGAACGACGGTAGCATAAATAAGATGATCCCTCTCTAAAATTTCAAGAATGTGTTCCCCCTAACTATGCACCGTTGCGAAGGTTCGTTGTTTCGAAGCACCACGTGATGATCGGGTGTGATAGATTCTAACGTTCGCAAACAACGGGTGTAAGCCAGATTTACACATGCGAAACACTTAGGTTGACTTGACGAGCCTAGCATGTACAGACATGGCCTCCGAACACAAGAGACCGAAAGGTCGAACATGAGTCGTATAGCAGATGCGATCAACATGGAGATGTTCACCATTGATGACTAGTCCGTCTCACGTGATGATCGGACACGGCCTAGTCGATTCGGATCATGTATCACTTAGATGACTAGAGGGATGTCTATCTGAGCGGGAGTTCATTAAATAATTTGATTTGATGAACTTAATTATCATGAACATAGTCTAAATTGTCTTTGCAAATATGTTGTAGATTAATAGCTCACGCTTTAGCTCCTCATTTTAATACGTTCCTAGAGAAAGACTAAATTGAAAGATATTGTAAACAATTGTGCGGACTAGGGCCGTGGTCTGAGGATTGTCCTCACTGCTACACAGAAGGCTTCTGTCCTTGATGCACCGCTCGGTGTGCCAACCCCTCTGGCGTCGTCTGTGGATGTTGTGAACATCTGGCAGACACGTTTTGATGACTACCTGATAGTTTAGTGCACCATGCTTTACGGCTTAGAGTCGGGGCTCCAAAAGCGTTTTGAACGCCATGGAACATATGAGATGTTCCAAGAGCTGAAATTGGTATTTTAGGCTCATGCCCGTGTTGAGAGGTTTGAGACCTCTGACAAGATCTTTGCCTACAAGATGGAGGAGAATAGCTCAGCCAGTGAGCATGTGCTCAGAATGTCTGGGTACTTCAATCACTTGAATCAAGTGGGAGTTAATCTTCCAGATAAGAGAAGTGATTGACAAAAGTTCTCCAGTCACTATCACCAAGCTGCTAGAGTTTTGTGATGAACTATAACATGCAAGGGAAGTTGATCCCAGAGCTATTCGTCGTGCTTAAGGCCGTAAAGGTAGAAGTCAAGAAGGAGCATCAAGTGTTGATGGTTAACAAGACCACTAGTTCCAAAGAAGGGCAAGAAGGGAAACTTCATGAATGGCAAGCCAGTTGCCGCTCTAGTGAAGAAACCCAAGAACCCAAACCCTAGACGAATTGCTTCTATTAGGGGAACGGTCACTGGTAGCGGAACTGCCTCAAATACTTGGTAGATAAGAAGGCTGGCAACTTCAACAAAAGTATATTTGATATATGTGTTATTGATGTGTACCTTACTAGTACTCCTAGTAGCACATGGGTATTAGATACCGGTTCAGTTGCTAATATTGGTAACTCGAAACAAAAGCTATAGAATAAACGAAGACTAGCTAAGGGCGAGGTGACGATATGTGTTGGAAGTGTTTCCAAGGATGATATGATCACCATCGCACGCTCCCTCTACCTTCGGGATTAATGTTGAACCCAGATAAATGTTGTTTGCATTGGTGTCTGCGTTGAGCATGAACATGATTAGATCATGTTTATTGCAATACAGTTATTCATTTAAGACAAAGAATAATGGTTATTCTGTTTACATGAATAATACCTTCTATGGTCATGCACCCAATGTGAATGGTTTATTGAATCTCGGTCATAGTGTTACACATGTTCATAACATTGATGCCAAAAGATGTAGAGTTGATAATGATAGTACCACTTTCTTGTGGCACTGCCGCTTAGGTCATATTGGTGTAAAGCGCATGAAGAACCTCTATGCTAATGGACTTTTGGAGTCACTTGATTTTGAATCACCTGACACATGCGAACCATGCCTCATAGGCACGATGACTAAAACCCCGTTTTCTGGGACAATGGAACGGGCAAGTGACTTGTTGGAAATCACACATGCTGATGTGTGCGGTCCGATGAGTGTTGACGCACGCAGTGGATATCGTTATTTTCTCACCTTCACCGATGAATTGAGTAGATATGGGTATATTTACTTAATGTAGCATAAGTTTGAAACGTTTGAAAAGTTCAAGCAATTTCAGAGTGAAGTTGAGAATCATCATAACAAGAAGATCAAGTTCCTATGATCTGATCAAGGGGAGAGTATCTGAGTTATGAGTTTCGCAATCACTAAAGACAAGGTGGAATCGTTTCACAGTTGACGCCACCTGGAACACCATAGCATAATGGTGTGTCCGAGCGTCGTAGTCGCACCCTATTGGATATGGTGCGATCTATGATGTCTCTTACTGATCTACCGCTATCATTTTGGGGTTATGCATTAGAGACAATTACATTTACTTTAAATAGGGCACCATCTAAGTCCGTGGAGATGACACCGTATGAACTATGGTTTGGCAAGAAACCTAAGTTGTTGTTTCTTAAGGTTTGGGGCTACGATGCTTATGTTGATAGGCTTCGGCCAGAAAAGCTCGAACCCAAAGCGGAAAATTGTGTCTTCATAGAATACCCAAACAAGACGATCGGGTATACCTTCTATCTCAGATCTGAGGGCAAAGTGTTTGTCGCTAGGAACATGTCCTTTCTCGAGAAAGAGTTTCTCTCGAAAGAATTGAGTGGGAGGAAGATAGAACTTGATGAGGTTGTTGAACCTTTACTTCAACCAGAGAGTAGCGCAGCACAGAAAGATGTTTTTGTGGCACCTACCTCAGTTGAAGAGAAAGCTAATGATGATGATCATGGAGCTTCAGATCAAGTTACTATCAAACCTCGTAGGTCGACAAGGGTGTGTACAACTTCTGAGTGGTAACCCTTTCTTAAAGGTCACGTTGTTGGACAACGATGAACCTATGAGCTATGGAGAAGTGATGGTGGGCCCGAATTCCAACAAATGGCTGGAAGCCATGAAATCCAAGATATGATCCATGTATGAGAACAAAGTATGGACTTTGGTGGACTTGCCCGATGATCGGCAAGCCACTGAGAATAAATGGATCTTTAAGAAGAAGACAGATGTTGATGGTAATGTCACCATTTATTAAGCTCGACTTGTCTCAAAGAAGTTTCCGACAAGTTCAATGAGTTGAATGTGATGAGACTTTCTCAATCATGGCGATGCTAAAGTCTGTTAGAATTATGTTAGCAGTTGCTGCATTTTCATTTACGAAATCTGGCAGATGGATGTCAAAACAAAGTTTCCTTGACGGTTTCCGTGAGGAAAGGCTGTATATGATACAACCTGAAGGTTTTGTCAATCCTAAGGATGCTAAAAGGTATGCAAACTCCAGTGATCCTTCTATGGACTGGAGCAAGCATCTCGGAGTTTGAACATATGCTTTGATGAGGTGATCAAAGCTTTTGGGTTTATACAAAGTTTGCAAGAAACTTGTATTTGCAAGAAAGTGAGTGGGAGTAGTACAACATTTTGATAAATATATGTGGATGACATATTATTGATCAGAAATGATGTAGAATTTCTGGAAAGCATAAAGGGTTGTTTGAATGGAGTTTTTCAAAGGAAGACCTGTGTAAAACTGCTTACATGTTGGGTATCAAGATCTATAGAGATAGATCAAGACGCCTGATAAGACTTTCATAGAGCACATACCTTGACATGATCTTGAAGGAGTTCAAGATGGATCAGTCAAAGAAGGAGTTCTTGCCTGAGTTGTAAGGTGTGAAGTTAAGACTTGAAGCTCGACCACGGCAGAAGAAAGAGAAAGGACGAAAGTCGTCCCCTATGCCTTAGCCATAGGTTGTATATGATATGCCATGCCGTGTACCGCGATGTGCCTTGCCACGTGTCTGGCAAGGGGGTATAAAAGTGATCCAGGAGTGAATCATTGGACAGCGGTCAATATTGTCTTTAGGAATAAGGAAATGTTTCTCGATTATGGAGGTGATGAAGAGTTTGGCATAAAGGGTTACGTCGATGCAAGCTTTAACACCTATCCGGATGACTATGAGTAGCAAACGGGATACGTATAGTGGAGCAACCATTTGGAATAACTCGAAGTGGAGCATAGTAGCAACATCTACAATATGGAATAAAGATTTGCGAAGAACACACGGATCTGAATGTTGCAGACCCGTTGACTAAAACCTCTCTCGTAAGCATAACATGATCAAACCCTAGAACTCATTGAGTGTTAATCACATGGTGATGTGAACTAGATTATTGACTCTAGTGCAAGTGGGAGACTGTTGGAAATATGCCCTAGAGGCAATAATAAAATGGTTATTATTATATTTCCTTGTTCATGATAATTGTCTATTGTTCATGCTATAATTGTATTAACCGGAAACCGTAATACATGTGTGAATACATAGATTGTAATATGTCCCTAGTAAGCTCTAGTTGACTAGCTCGTTGATCAATAGATGGTCATGGTTTCCTGACCATGGACATTGGATGTCGTTGATAACGGGATCACATCATTAGGAGAATGATGTGATGGACAAGACCCAATCCTAAGCATAGCACAAGATCGTGTAGTTCGTTTTTCTAGAGCTTTTCTAATGTCAAGTATCGTTTCCTTAGACCATGAGATTGTGCAACTCCCGGATACCGTAGGAGTGCTTTGGGTGTATCAAACGTCACAACGTAACTGGGTGACTATAAAGGTGCACTACAGGTATCTCCGAAAGTGTCTGCTGGGTTGGCACGAATCGAGACTGGGATTTGTCACTCCATATGACGGAGAGGTATCTCTGGGCCCACTCGGTAATGCATCATCATAATGAGCTCAGTGTGACTAAGGAGTTAGTCACGGGATCATTGTTGGGGAACGTAGTAATTTCAAAAAAAATCCTACGCACACGCAAGATCATGGTGATGCATAGCAACGAGAGGGGAGAGTGTTGTCCACGTACCCTCGTAGACCGACAGTGGAAGCGTTATCACAACGCGGTTGATGTAGTCGTACGTCTTCACGATCCGACCGATCAAGTACCAAACGCACGGCACCTCCGAGTTCAACACACGTTCAGCTCGATGACGTCCCTCGAACTCCGATCCAGCCGAGTGTTGAGGGAGAGTTTCGTCAGCACGACGGCGTGGTGACGATGATGATGTTCCACCGACGCAGGGCTTCGCCTAAGCTCCGCAACGGTATTATCGAGGTGTAATATGGTGGAGGGGGGCACCGCACACGGCTAAAATATCGTATATGAAGTGTGTTTAGAGGTGCCCCCTGCCCCCATATATAAAGGAGCAAGGGGGAGGCCGGCTTCCCTAGGCGCGCCAAGGAGAGGGGGGGAGTCCTCCTCCTAGTAGGAGTAGGACTCCCATTTCCTAGTCCAACTAGGAAAAGAAGGGGGGAAGGAAAGAGAGGGAGAGGGAGAGGGAAAGGGGGTTGCGCCCCCCTCTCCTAGTCCAACTAGGATTCCTCCTGGGAGGGGGCGCGCCACCACCTGGCTGCTGCCCTCTCTCTCCCCTCTAGGCCCACTAAGGCCCAATACTTCCCCGGGGGGTTCCGGTAACCCTCCGGCACTCCGGTTAAATCCGAAACTTCTCCGGAACACTTCGGGTGTCCGAATATAGTCGTCCAATATATCAATCTTTATGTCTCGACCATTTCGAGACTCGTCGTCATGTCTGTGATCACATCCGGGACTCCGAACAACCTTCGGTACATCAAAACATATAAACTCATAATATAACTGTCATCGTAACTTTAAGCGTGCGGACCCTACGGGTTCGAGAACTATGTAGACATGACCTAGACACCTCTCCGGTCAATAACCAATAGCGGAACCTGGATGCTCATATTGGTTCCTACATATTCTACAAAGATCTTTATCGGTCAGACCGCATAACAACATACGTTGTTCCCTTTGTCATCGGTATGTTACTTGCCCGAGATTCGATCGTCGGTATCTCGATACCTAGTTCAATCTCGTTACCGGCAAGTCTCTTTACTCGTTCCGTAATACATCATTCCGCAACTAACTCATTAGTCACAATGCTTACAAGGCTTATAGTGATGTGCATTACTGAGTGGGCCCAGAGATACCTCTCCGACAATCGGAGTGACAAATCCTAATCTCAAAATACGCCAACCCAACAAGTACCTTTGGAGACACCTGTAGAGCACCTTTATAATCACCCATTTACGTTGTGACGTTTGTAGCACACAAAGTGTTCCTCCGGTAAACGGGATTTGCATAATCTCATAGTCATAGGAACATGTATAAGTCATGAAGAAAGCAATAGTGTCACGCCCAAGATGCGACCCTATCCTAAAGGAACACGAAGGTCCCACCAAGGATAGAAGCGCATCTTGAAGACGCTTTTGCAAGGTGGATATCATTACATCAACATTACATAATATTTGGGGATACATACAAGGCATACAAAAGCCGCATGAATACATCAATACATCAATACATAAGAACAACATCCGACTACAGATGAAACATAAACAGAAACTCAAACGACTTCCACCCTGCTAACCCAGGCTGCCGACCTGGAACCTATCCCCTGAACGAAGAAGAAGCAGAAGAACTCCAAACAAGTAAACATCGCTCTCGCGTCATGATCATCGCAAAACCTGTACCTGCAACTGTTGTTGTAGTAATCTGTGAGCCACGAGGACTCAGGAATCCCATTACCATGGGTATCAAGACTAGCAAAGCTTAAAGGGAATGGAATGGATAAGGTGGTGAGGTTGCAGCAGCGACTAAGCATGTATGGTGGCTAACTTACGCGAAGAAGAGCGAGAAGAGAAACAACGAAACGGTCGTGAAACTAGCAATGATCAAGAAGTGATCCTGAACTCCTACTTACGGCAAACATAACCCAGAAACCGTGTTCACTTCCCGGACTCCGCCGAGAAGAGACCATCACGGCTACACACGCGGTTGATGCGTTTTAATTAAGGTCAAGTGTCAAGTTCTCTACAACCGGATATTAACAAATTCCCATCTGCCACATAACCGCGGGCACGGCTTTCAAAAGATAATACCCATGCAGGGGTGTCCCAACTTAGCCCATTATAAGCTCTCATGGTCAACGAAGGATAATCCTTCTCCCGGGAAGGCCCGATCAGTCTCGGAATCCCGGTTACAAGATATTTCGACAATGGTAAAACAAAACCAGCAAAGCCGCCCGATGTGTCGACAATCCTGATAGGAGTCGCACGTATCTCGTTCTCAGGACACACCGGATAAGCGAAACGTACAGGTACCAACGTAACCCAAGTTGCCAAGGGATGGTCCCGCACGGTGCTCTAGTTTGGACCAACACTTAGAGAAGCACTGGCCCGGGGGGTAAAATAAGATGACCCTCGAGAGAGCGACTCCCTAGGGAAAAGAAATAGGCTAGGCAAATGGTAAAACCAAGGTTGGGCCTTGCTGGAAGAGTTTTATTCAAGGCGAACTGTCAAGGGGGTCCCATAAATCACCCAACCGTGTAAGGAACGCAAAATCCGGGAACATAACACCGGTATGACGGAAACTAGGGCGGCAAGAGTGGAACAAAACACCAGGCATAAGGCCGAGCCTTCCACCCTTTACCAAGTATATAGATGCATTAATAATATAAGAGATATTGTGATATCCCAACATAAACATAATCCAACATGGAGCAATCTTCATCTTCACCTGCAACTAGCAACGCTATAAGAGGGGTTGAGCAAAGCGGTAACATAGCCAAACAATGGTTTGCTAGGAAGGGTGACAAAGGTTAGAGGTTCATGGCAATTTGGGAGGCTTGAGGAGCAAGTGAATAGGTAGCGCAGCAAAGCGATAGAATGAAGCAACTAGCATAGCAATGATAGTAATGAGATCCAAGGTGACGGTCATCTTGCCTGAAATCCCGCTAGGAAGAAGAACGAATCCATGAAGAAGATGAAGCCACGAAGACGAACGAATCCTAACGATCGCAACGACACGGGAACTATCGAGAAGAAGCACACAACAAGGTAAACACACCACACAAGAACAAGGCATGATGCTCAACAAAGAATGATGCATGACAAAGCTATATGGAGCTACTCATGACAAGAGATTATGCATACAAGAACAACACATCAAAGCAAGTTTAAATGAGGCCGGAAACAACATATAACAAATCCGGTAAGTCCTCATATGCAAATTTCGAAATTGGTCCAGAACTGAACAAGCATTAAGTTGAAGTTGTTAAACAGCAAGTTAAATAGCACCATGATGATCTACAGGAAATTCTAGTCAAGTTACATATAAAGTTCATTAGATTCGGAGCTACGGCCTAGAAGATATGAGCAAGACAAGTTAAACATGGCATTGATGCAAAAAGCATACAAACATCAAGCAAACACCTCAAAACAAGGGTGCAACATGATAATATGAGACTACATGCAAAAATAAGCAAGTTTCATATAGAGCATGCTCAAAACGGAGCAACGGTGCAACACATACACTCCAAACAAAACATAGCAACAATCTGTCCAAAACAGCAACTATGCATTTAGCAAGCATCAAAGCAATATGCTATAGCAACTCAACATGAAAACAAAAGGCATGGGCATGATGTACAGGTAAATCACAACAAAACATGAACACTGAGCTATCTCCAGAAATCAACAGAACAAGCCCAAAAGGATATGGCAAGATTGCAAATAATAACAGGTTCACAGACTTGGTGAAATTACTGGACATGACAGAAAACAGCATCAGGTAGCAATGTTCAGAGCACGAAATCAACATGATACAGAACTTAACATGGAAAAACAAGGCATGGCATGAATCTACTCAAAGCATATAAAAAAAGTCCGTCACTGACCATAAGCCAAAAATGACCAGAAGATATAATGTCAAGCATGTAAACATAGCAAGTTACGTTATCAGGTTTCAGACTTGGCAGAAAACAGAGCATGGCAGAAACTATAATAAGAAGGCATGTTGGTGAGCTTGATGCACTCACCACAAAGCAATGCATGACAACACAAGCATATCTACAGCAAGATGGCATGTTTATGAAGCTATCCATGGCAAGAACAAGAGCATAGCATGTATGGATCAACTATAACAAGCTTGGCAAAAATGAATATCATGTTAAGAATCTGTCAGAAATATTTTATAGCAAAAGTAGAGCAAGATTGAGTCATGCTATGGCACTCCATAATTGCAAACAAGGACATGAATGGAACAATTACAACAATATCTACAAAACATCCTTACTGAACATCTCCAAAATATGCATGGATCTCTCTGTAGCATCAAGTTTACATGGCAACAAAATAACAGCAGACAAGGACTTAGAGAAATCACCGTCTCTGAAATCAGAAACATTACGGGGCCTAATTTGTATGCTTGTGCTAGTCACCACAGAGATCACAAAATACATAGCACACACCCCTGGAAAGATGGCATGGCATACAACAAAACACATGTAGAGCTCATACTCATAAGATGCACAGATTAAATGATACAAAAATAACAAATCGCCAAGTTCTGATAGCAGACAGCAGATAACAGCAACTAGCACTCTTGCAACGATGATTTGGAAATCAAGATGGACTCAAATGAACATGGTGCGATAGAACAAAATGTAGAGCAACACGAGACGAACAATTTGACATATTACACGCGCCAAACGGAGCTATATGCATGAAGTTACACTAGGTCAAACAAGCACACATACTGTCAAAAATCAGGGACTTCGCCGATTTCACAAAAAAACCCAGACGGGCGATGTTTAGCTAAAGTCTGCTCGGGCGGGGAATAGAGGGTGGCTCACCAAGCGGGCTGGGCCCAGGAGGAAGGAGAGGTGGTTCGGGCCGGCTGGGCCGGGCGAGGCCCACGCGGCACTAGGGTGAGGCGGCCCAGGCGGGCGCTCGTCGCCCTCTCCGACGAGGTCGACCGAGGCCATGTCTGGGCGGCGACGGCGGCACGGCCTCCGGCGAGGGGTGGCCGGGGAGGAGCTCGGGATGGATGGATCCGGGCGGCGATGCGGCGGGGAGGCGCGCCGGCCTGCGGAGGAAGGCGGCGGGTCGCGGGTTCGCCGGCGATGCGAAACACTGCGGTGGGGAG